>NC_064754.1:40656542-40941542 GCF_011397635.1 Epinephelus fuscoguttatus | reverse complement strand
GGACGAAAGGCTTGTGCTTGTGAGATGTAAACCTTTATGGCGTCATCCTCAGCTGAGCTGTAATGTTAGCTAGCTCAGTGAAGCTAGGTGAGATAGCAGTAGATGCACGCTTCCTTCTGTGCAGTGATATAGTTGGCAGGTGTAGTTCAGTAGAGAGAAAATAGTTCCTACATGAAACTGCTCACACCAAGGTCTGTGGATTATCTTGAGCAACCAGGTCATGATTTCTGGAAACAGGCACTGCTGTTGGGTTTTCCCAATGTAGTTCTTGGTGCTTTGAACACCACAAGCTGAGTGCCATCTAGTTACATTAAACCGGAGAGAAGGCAGACATGTCTATGGCCTCTATCTCCAACACTCGCCAACTCACAGTAAAACAATGTAGGTTGATAATAGCACTACAGGTAAGAGGAAAAATATGTATTTTTGATTTAGGGGTGAACTGTCCCTTCAATACTGAGAGACACACATAGAATATTAAAGACACAATAAAGAAGAAACATTTAGGCAGACGCTGACTAACAAAGAGACGACAGATAGAGTGCCAAAAGGAAACTGAAAAGTAGGCCATGGTGTCATTTGTTTGCCTCACTATTTAAATCTTTTCCTCTGTCTCTCACTGAACGTTTAACACCCTGAGTTCTCAGCAACAGCCTGTTTCCCTTCCATGTGTCTCCCTGCAGTCAGTCACTCCAACAGTCAGTAAGTAAGGCAGTCAGTTGTTTTGTCCCGGTGTGGCTAAAGCATTATCTCCGGGGCTTCGCCACGCTGTTCCTTAAGCGTTCCGACATCCTTTCCCAACCGCCGCCACTTCCCACTGGGAAATTGAAAATGCCGCAGTCGCCGCAGGCAACAAGATTTATCTACTTACACACCTACTGAGTGAGAGAGACAGAGAGAGAATGAGAGAGAAGGAGAGGAAGATTTAAGCCTGTCCTGCGAGGAAGCCTATGTTTATTTTTCTCTTGCATACACTAAACAAGTTCTTATACAAATTTGCATGATATGCAAATTCTTGTCACATTAAAAAAATGACTATTTGGCCCGAAAGTGCTTGTTCAAATCCTGACCTTTAAGCCTGTGAAGAAGGCTGGGCACTTTTTCTGGCTTAATCTGAGCTGTTTAGATTTGAATACAGAGATGGGTAAATATGTATTTCGATAGCTGTATCCTCCTCCACCTCTCATCTAGCTTTCTTTTCTTCAACAACCCCCCCTCCACCACACCCACACCAGCTCCCTCCCGTTTGCTCTCTCTCCCTCCAGACCGCCAGGGTAGTGTGTTGTTGTCGAGGGCGACAGGCGAGGCGAGCGACACACTCGCGCTCCGTCAACCGTCTGTCTTTAATGAGAGACACAGAAAGGCCCAGGGGACAGAGACCTGACTCTCTTTCTCTCTCAAACACACACACTAACACATACAGTATAATTTGTGAGTGTAAGGAAACAAAAGTTATGCGTTCCAAGAGAAGGGTAATTACAATACCACACAACTTTGCACTTCTGTTTGCTGCGGAAAACAATATGCAAAAGAGGGAGGAAGAACAAGATGAGCATGAGGATCTGGAGAAGAGGAGAGGAAGAATGGACAAGAGAGAGAGAGAGAGAGGTAGAGGGAGAGAAAAAGGGGCGGTGTGTGTCCTGGTCTCCCCTCTCCCTCTGGTGTTCACCTGGTTACTCATCCATTACACAGAGCACAGTACGTATGACTGACTGGCGGAGAGCGAGAGAGCGAGAGAGTGAAAGAGAGAGAGAGTGGGGGGGTGTAAGGTGGGGGAGACACAGGCAGCTCTTACATGCACACAGGGTTTTCCATCCTATGGCATTAGTGTAAATGGGCAAGGTAATGAACGTTGCGGTGGGATAATTGTCATTGATGGTCATTAGATTCACCCTTCAGTGCCAACACACACACATACACACACACACACATACACATGCAAGCCCACAGCTGGAATATGCAGCATGGCAGAGACATAACTAAGCTGTAATTGCTGAAGTGTATCAATTAATGTGAACAGCAGCGTGTGCTGACCCCCGGTCACTCATTATTACTGAGAGAGAAAGTGGGGGAGACAGGGAGGAAAAAGAGGGGAAAAGGGAGAAAATGAGGGAGGAAGGGGAAGAAAAGAGGAGGTGATGGAGAGGAAATAAAAGTACTCACACTATATTTCTGTTATAAATGGTGGTTGGCGCTTCATGTTTACATTCATCACTAACTGTTCTTACTACAAGCTGAAGCCCCCCACACACACCATCTGTGGCCATTTAGCTGTGCTCGCTCTAACAGTAGCATGAAGTTAATTGAATTCAAAGCTTTCTTATTCCTGCAGCTCTTCACTCCTTCAATTTTACTTTAAGCAGTATGTCTTTATATCTTGACTGTCTATTTGCTTCTAGTACTGATTTAGTTATATTTCTAGGCTTTCCTATATGCATTTCACACATGCATATCATTATGTTTGACTGCATTACCCATGTGAAATTGCATGACATAGCACAGGTGAGTTATTTGGTTCCATTATAATTTGCTGATTTCACGCTACAACCTCCAGGGCTGAAAAATGAAGCCAACGCAAAAGTACCCAAATCTGCAGTTCCTCAAATGGCCACTTGAGACTGGCTCCAAGAACAAGTGAATCCTCATAGACCCCCATGTTAAAATTCCCAACTCTACAGCAGAAATAAACACATTTACAGCCTGAAACAAAAAAATCAGTTTAAGTCGCTATAGCTAATTTCCTGAATCCCCATTCATGACGTTCATGGGCTGAATTTTTATATTAGACACTGGTCTAAATGTTAACAAGGATTAAGGTTGTGCATAATTAAAGCATGGCTGCTTTGATTGAAAGGCAGATGCCATCTGTTGACAAGTTGCCACCACAGCAGCAACAGTGGTTATTTAACTGGCCCATGGCATAACCCCAGAGTCGCAGAGGTGTAGCCATAGCTGTCACTATTTCAGTGTGTTTTTAGTTCACGAAATTTAATTATAATATTTTGATTGCCTCAAAAAGTTTTGTTCAGCATTTGGTTTACATAAAGACCCTCTGTTCCGATAAGTACTTTTTTTGGCGTTTTTTGCCTTTATTGACAGAAAAGCTGTAGACTGACTGACAGAAAAGGTGGGTACGTTCATTTTCTTTCAATGGTTTTGAGACTGGTTTTTGCTGACAAAACTAAGCATTAGCAATAACCATAGCTGTAAATGCACCATGCTAACCATGCTAACCAGCTAGTAGCTAGCATCCACCCCCAAAAAACGGCTAAAATGCCACACTCAAGACTTTACAAAAAGAGTCAACAAACCAATGGGTGATGTCACAGTGGCTACATCCATACACTCTATGGTTGGAATATTTTATGTCAAATAGACCACATGGGCAAAAGTACGTACACTTTTGGCCTCAGGCTGCTCTACTTAGATTAAGCTTGGCCCCTTAAATCTAATTACGGCAAATCTTAATGCTACAACATAACAATGACATTTTAGACAATTATACACGTCAAACAAAATGGCAACATTTTTGGAAGGCCCTTTCCCGTCTCAACATGACAATGCCCCTGCGCACAAACTGAGGTCCATGGGGAGAAAAAAAAGAAAGAAAGAAAGAAAAACATTTTTCTGAGTTCGGTGTAAAGGAACTTGGCTGGTCTGCACAGAGTAGTGACCACAACCCCATCCAACCCCTTAGGGATGAACTGGAACAATGACTCTGAGCAGGGCCTTATCACCCAACATCAGTGCCTGTCCTGACTAATGCCCTAGTGGCTGAATGGTAGCCAATACCTGCAGCCAGTTTCCTAAAGATCCTCCTAGACGAGCTGAGGCTTTGAAAGTAGCAGATTAATGCCCTTAGGTTTTAGAATAAGATGTTCAACAATCACATTAAGACGTCAATATACTTTTGGCCATGTGTTGTGTTTGATCTGATGGTACGAAGTTTGGCTTTATTCCAGCATGCCTGCATTGGACTCATGTGCCAAGTCTTCTTCTTATTTTAAATCCACACAAATAAAACATGATGCTATACTCACGTCAAAGAAGTGCCCCGTCATGCTGCAGCGATGGCACTGTTTGTGCCAGTATGCTCTCTCACTGCAGGAATCATAGAGGTGCCCAGGCAGGCCGCAGTTGTTGCAGTGCCTATTGGGACATTCATTGGACAGGTGGCCTGGGTTGCCACAAAGGAAGCAGGGTGGAGACTTCTGCACACACACAAACACAGATACACACATTACACAGCTAGTAGATTTAAGTGCTTGTACTCATCAGTGTGTATAAGCTGTACATGCCGCTGTGCACTGAGTGGAACTGACTTTGGGCTCAGGGCAGTTCTTGGAGAGATGTCCGGTCTTGTTGCAGTTTCTACACTCGACGTTCTTGTTGGTGTAGTATCTGTTTGACAACCGCTGTGCCGCCACTCTGGCACCTTTGTCTTTGTTACAGATCCGAGCCTGGAACACACACAGTTGATGCATCATTTACTTATTTTTATTGTTTTGTACCCACAAAGTACATACGTTCAACTGTCAGTCATTCATTTTCAGTAAAAATCAGAGAAGTATTATTTTCCAACTCATTGTTATGATTGACAAAAAAGATCAGAGCATACTTTGAGATAAGACAGAGCTTTTACACTGGCATTTCTCGATGCGCCGAGTCAAACCATACCACCTGCATTTGCATTTCCATTACCAGTTTAAACACGCCGAATTACCCCAAGTCGCACCAAGTGGCTGATGAAATAGACCATCTCCAGAGTCAAGCCAAGGCATGATCAACTGCCTACAAGTGGCAGCTACCGGCAACTTTTACAATGGAAAGTTTTCTTGCATGTTACTCAATGCATAATTCGAAGTCATGAATTATTGACCACATCTTGAATCTCGGTGTTCGGGTACACTCCCTAAGCACTCCACTTATGCTTTTGAGATATTGCAAGTAAGCTGGAGGAGATGGGCATCTGGCAAACATTCATGCAGTGCAGACAGAGAATTAAAAACTCCAATAACGGAGCAAGAGAGTTGTTAACCTCAATAACACCAGCAGAGCACACAGAAAATCGCTCTGTTGGTTCACAAGTACATGCACGTCATAACTTAAAGACACACCTTCAAGTGGGTAGCATGTTGTATAGGGACGCAAATCCCTGCTCACTGAGCTAGCTTGCCGAGTCAAGCTGAGTCAAGTCATGCAAGCACATGTATGGAAAAGAAAGGGTACCATACCCTCAAGTTAGGGCTGCTTGTTTAGAGCAAAAATCATGATCACGATTATTTTGGTCAATACTGACATCACGATTTAATTGAAACGCAAATTTGATCAATTGCACAGCCGTACATCTAAAGACAGCAAAGTATTCTCCTAAGAAATCACACATTACTTCTTATTACTAACTCTTGTAACCTTATATAGAACCAGTCCTAGTTAAACAAATACACGTCTCACCACAAGCAAAGACCACAAGCAAAAAGCCTCAGAAGACAAAGTGGCTGAATGTCAGGATATATATTACATACTGTAAAGTTATTAATGTCCACCTACCTCCTTGTCCTTGGACGAAACCAACCAGCTGCTCTCTTCTTCCTCTTCAGCATCTGGCAGGACAGAAAAATACATTTTAAAATGATGCAAATTTAATTGCTGAAGTTTGGGATATTATTTTCAATTATATATATACTCAGTCATTTGCAATTTTAAGTAAATGTTTGCTTTAATTCATACAGTGTGTGATTTTTTTCATAGTAAAAAGCTAAATGATTCCTATGAATCGCACGCATACAAAAACACAATTAGAAACATGAACATGTATCTACAACCCTTTCTCAACTGGTATTCACAAGAAGTGAGGACTTTATGGTAGTCTAAATCAATGAAAGAAAAGATAAAGGTGTTTTTTGCTTTCACCTGCTCTTTTTCTACTCAAACAAAATGACAAGAACTGGAACCAGGATTCGATAACAACCAGAGCTGATAAATTCTAGACAATATCCAACCCTATTAAGAACTCTAAACCCTGAGGAATAAGTTTAGCTTCCTGTAAGAGAAGGACATGTGCACACATACATACACACACACACACACACACTGAGAAACTGACACAGTGGCAGCTCAGCACATCTGTATGAGAGTGGCACTAACAGCGCCCTGAGGGAGACCACTGTATACTTCTCAGGCCCACAGAACTGTAACTGACATCCAGAAATCCTAACATACACACAAACACACACAGAGAAACGCACACGGACACGTGTACTCAGCATAAATTATGTGCTGATAGCAATGACCCACACATGCTTTCACAAACACATACAGACACACCCACTCATCGACCCCCACGATTAGCTGGTTGACAGTCTTTAGCCTTTGGACAAACATACAGCCTTGAGCCATAATCAAATATTACAGTCTCCTTTCCTCCTCTCTCTTTCTTTCTTTCTATCTCTCTTTTTTGTACTCTTGCTCTCTGGCGCCTTATCGCAATTCTGCTCAGCCCTCCTTCCTTTGCATTTGCTCTCTCTCTCTCGTTTTTCTACCTCTCTTAACACCCCCCCCCCCCCCCCCCGAGTGTGAGACTGCAAACAAACCGTCAAACAAATTAAAATGGCTGCTGTTTGGATGGGGCTTCTTCCTGCCACGACCTTCACCTCAAAACAGACACACACCCTTGCAAGAAACTCATCATCCTCATCAAAGCAAAAGCTTGTGACTCCGATTTAGATGACTGCATTTGAGTTCTGGGTTGATTGATTTGGAATGATGTCAACCTTTAAATATCCTTCAGACATTGGACGAGTTTGAAGGCAGTTTTTCCCAAATCTTATATATTTTAGAGAAACACACAGACTGTACAATGTGTATAAACCAACACAATATAAACCCTGTTTTTAAGAGGGGCTTCTCTATCATCATTGAACAAAAAACTGTCCCCAATACAGAATTTATGTAAAGTATTTCCAAATATTTTAGACTGTAACATTAGTATCTACACAGCCAACGGTAAAAACAGTCCACCAAGACTTGAAATGATGATGATGCAATCATGTGACACTAACTATGAAGTTGGTCCATTAAAAATGAATTGGTAATCTTATCCACCAATATTAGCATGTGCATGCATGTTTTTTAAACACCTGCTAAAACAGGCAACAGATTCCTTTCCCATTGCCAGTGGACCAGAGCTGCCTAAACAGCTCTGCAGTAGACAAGTACCCCTTTCTGTATTTTTTACTTGTGTCACATTCGACGTCACAAACGAGTGACAGTGCAGTGGGAAAGATGCTTAAGTAATTTAACTGGACTCATGCTTTACTTAAAGGTCGGTTACACCATTGAGATTGATTTTAATCTCTATGGCTCTAAAAAGGACTTGGTAATGACAAAGAGACAATGTCAGTAAAGCAATGTGTAGTGACTAATCTGACACCAAACAAATACAACATACAAGCAGTTTTAGAAAGCAGTATCTAAAGAATTGTTCACAGAAAGCACACCTAGTGTAATGCACATTTTTAAAGAGGGGCAAGAAGGAAGCGTCATTAAAAAAAAAGCATTTAGCTGATCTCCTTTAGCTTAGTTTTACAGAGCCAAACGCAATGTCTAAAAATGCCTACAATGATGTAAAACAGAAAAGAAGCATATCCTCATACTGCAGAAACTCAAGAGACAAAAGTTTGGTAGTTTTGCTTATTTATTTATTGTTTTATTTATTTATTTTTTTTTACTTCAGTCCAGAGAAGTGAACAGTAAACCTCTGCGGTGCTCACCTTCTGTGAACAGACTGGGGAGCCTCTGTGTGACTTGTGTGTGTTAGTGAAAAGCTCCATGCACGCGTAGTTGGTGTTACACAACAACCAGCACCCAGTCAATGGGCAGCTTGAAAAAAAAAAAAGGCAGGGGTGAAAGGTGTGTATGCGTGCGCAGAAGTGCGTCTGAGTTTGTGTGTGTGCGAGAGTAGGCGTTAGTGACTCAACGAAAGTCATTCCCAAAGCGTCTCCCGGGGGGACTCCCCAAATAAAGAGCAGGAAGCTTTCCCTTAATCTAAGGGCCCCCCATCTCACCAACACACACACGGATAAAGGTTGAAGCTCTTTGTCACGGCCGAGGAATCAAACACATGGGTGGGTGGGGGATTGGGGGGGGGGGGGGGGTGTAGGAGAGGATGGAGGAGGAAAAGAGTAGAGGGTGGGTGGGGGGCTGTTGTCTGTACACTGGGTGAAAATATGCTAATCAACCTTGAGGCCCTGCTTAAAACCAAACCATAAGAGCTGCTCGCTTCGTCGTGGCCCAACTGATCTGAAGGAGTCTGGAGCTGAATAAGCAGATGGCAGCGGCTTCGCCGAGCAGCTGAACGGACTCGAGAGACGGGCCTCCGCCATGTCGGCTGCAACTGTTCAATTTCAACCAATCTAATGGCAAAGCATTTCTTACAGCCATCTTAAAAGCCCAATGATCCTAGAAAGAGAAATACATGTGATGCCTCAGTAGGGGTCTCAAGAAAAACAAGAGACCTGAAACAATCACCAGAGAGAAAAAATTGAGAAAACGTTCCTTAGCATCCCATTTACAGTGAGTTGTACAGGTTCCACTGATTTTTATTCTCTGGGACAACTCGTACATTATCACATCACTCCGCCGTCGAGGGAAATTCGACACAATGGCATGGAAGAGGGGGAGACGGGAAACAGAGGGAGGGAAGGATCAGGGGAGAGAAGGCGACAGATGCTACCTGTCTGTCTCATAGGTACCCTGATTACTAGAAGATGAGGAGGAGAGGGGAGGAGGCTGCGTGCCAGTTCATCAGAGCCGGCAGAACAGAACAAAACAGTAAAATTGTGTGTCTCGGTGTGTGTGTCTCGGTGCGTGTGTGTGTGTGTGTGTGTGTGTGTGTGTGTGTGTGTGTGTGTGTGTAGTGTGAGGGGGAGCTTGTATGTGTGTGTGAATGATTTGAATCTGTCCCTTCTACCAGTGAGAACAGAACAGAAGTGTACGTGTGGCTAATGAACCATGAACACCCGGCTCTCCTGGGGTGACACACACACAGACACACACACGCAGGAAGGGAATATAAGGGGACCACAAGAGACATTCTTCTCCCAGGACAAGGGCCAAGCAGAGTGGTTTAGGTCCGGCAACCCAGGGAAGAGACTAGGAACATCAAGACACGCACCCAGCCTTCAATATGTCGGTCTCTACTGCAAACCACTCTCAACTGCTCCAACCAACCAGTTTCCTACACTGTGTGTGTGTGTGTGTGTGTGTGTGTGTATCATATACAAGCTGTTCTCCCCTCTGTCCCAGCAACATCAAAGCCTTGGACTGGTCTGCCTTGCCCCTATATCCCTCTTTCCCTGTGCTGACACTTAAACAGGCAACCCAAGTCAGCCCGCCCATTGTACGATGCTGTTGACCGGGCCCATTAACACACCGACCAGTGTGCATGCACGCGCAAACAGACAGACACACACACACACACACACGCACACACAGAACAGGAGTGAAAGAGAGGCCTTGCCCCCCAAATGGAGGTTATGTTTGATACTGAAGCGACAGGGCCGGATTAGCAACACTATACATGACAATGGTGAGGGTGGGCGGGAGTGTGCAGACTATGTGTGTGTGTGTCGGTGTGTGTGACGGTGTGTCTGTGCACGTAAAAAAAGTGCTTCCTTTGTGACATCACCCTTGCCCTACAGCCTTGCCCTCTGCGAGGTTAAACACACCAAAAGGTTGGCTAAGTCAGGCACACACACGGACACACGCACACAAACCCGCAGCTTTTCGACGCTCTTTTGTGTGACAGAAAAGTCTGGCCGAGGGTGTAAAACACAATAGCAAAGAGAGCAGGAGAACAAGTGAGATGAACAAGAACAGAGAGCGGGGGGGGTGCATGGGTATGGGGCATGGAGCGCATTACTACACAACAAAAGAGGAGCTGGCTGAATATCAAGCCCACCGGACAGCAGAGAGCATACAGGTAGAGGAGTGTCTGTGGGAATACTGGTGGAGGACAGCGGAGGAGTGGGGCAAACTAGGTCATGAAGATGAAATGATATGCAGAACAAGAGGGAGATAGACACTGTCTGTGTAGATAGATATTTGCCATGCTGGGACTAGATCAATAGCTGTACAGGCCTATTATAGATTAAAGCTGCAGATTTCATTTGGCTTCATTTCATGCTTTTT
This sequence comes from Epinephelus fuscoguttatus, assembly GCF_011397635.1. Lineage (NCBI taxonomy): Eukaryota > Metazoa > Chordata > Actinopteri > Perciformes > Serranidae > Epinephelus > Epinephelus fuscoguttatus. Next base: position 40,931,351 of record NC_064754.1, on the reverse strand, counting down.
CTGTGCTAAACTGATCTCTCTGTTAAGGACCCTGACACACCAGACTGACTGTCAGCCATCGCTCAATGTTGGGCTGTCGATGAGTATCTGCGCCCTAGATTTTGCAGTGTGTCCCACACTGTCGGCACTAGTCGGCCCTTGTTGGCAGCTTTTTGGCCAATTCACGAATGTTGAATGGACGGGGGAGCCTGTCTGTGAGAGAAATCACTCAGACTGGCAGTTCAGCTCAGTGCACGAAAAGAGAAAAAGAAGTGAGGAAAGCAAAGAAACAGCTCAAGTCAACAGGGCGTGAGATCAAAACAAACTTGTTATACTGAGTAAGATTATTGTTTTAGCCACTGAGCTCTTTAGAAGAAACCCTCCGTAATTGTCTGTTACTGTTAACACGGTTAATATAACTTGTTTTGTTAATGTGCTAACTGGCTAACTAGCATCTTGAATCCGTTTTGTTGGTCTTTCAGTTTCCCTTTTTTCAGTGATGATACAGACTAAAGCTGCCTGCTGATATAAAGAGTTATTTCCTCTCTCTCTAGTTGGCTGTAGGCTGTGGTCTTAATAGTAGCGTGTTCAAGTGCAACTTTTTGGCCATGACACAGGCGACATTAGGTGATGGAATACGTGGCCTTGGTCACCACTAGTTCATTGATGTTGCTTTGGTGTGTCTGGGTGTACCTGGACAGACAGGGTGAGAGAAGGTACAAAGTAAAAACAGTTTGTCTCCTGTCATTCTCAAACTATGGCAAAGATTGTATTTACAAGAGGGATACACTGTAGTTCAACTGTGTGGGATGAAGGAAAATCACTTTGAAGGGCTTCACATAAAAAAACAACAACTTGAAAATACTGACATGAAGAGTTTAAGGTCTCTAAAAAATATTACTGAGCTTGAAGATTCTCACTCATCCAGGTTATGATAATCTTAAGTGCTATATTGACTTGCTTGTGTTTCTTGTAGACGTTTCGCCTGTCATCCAAGAAGCTTCTTCAGTTCGTCTTCAAGAAACACAAGCCACAAGTCCAGTATGATTACTTAGCTTCTCACTATGAGCACTGCAATCCTTCATGAACACATTTTTTTTTTTTTTTGCAAAAGTTAATAAAGTTTTGTTTAATTTCGACTGAGAGATGTTGAAGGGTGCTCTGACTTATTGGCCACCAGTCGTTATTGGTTGATATATTCGTTCCTAATATTTTGATTAGTGGTCTCTATAAAAGCCAATTGGAAGTGCCGATCAGATGATGCAAAACATGCACTACACCACTAAAATGGCTTCACCATTTGGCAGTTCTGACAAACTGTTGCTCACTCTGAGCATTTACTTTTACATTCATGGTTTACTGCTAACCTGACTTCCAGCTTGCCTGTCCCGAGTGTAGACACACCGTCTCTCTCTCTCCTTACTCACCACATACACACACACACACACACACACACACACGGCACTGAATGCTTCTGTAGAGGCTGCGATACACTCCACTGTTTTCTGACAGTATTTACATTCAGCTTTGTTTTGTCCTGTGCTGTGCCCAAGTGACCAAAGTGGCATCTTCTTCGGTGTACCAGCTCTTTTTCACCTGTATCTCTCCTGGATTTAAGTCTCTCTAAGAGGAAACATTTAATTACATCATTTTAAAACTGCTCGATGGAACAATGCTGACTCAGCGTATGAAATTAACCCTCACAGCTACATGTCTTTCCAAAAGCAGGACATTATCCTTAAACTTTTGTGTGAACAACATTAAAGCAACAATATGTGAAATGTTTTTCCCATATAGATTGTTGTTAAGAATAGTCATATAAATAATGTTACATGATAAATGGAAGGCTTCAAATAGAACCTGTGATCAGCATCTGCTGATTGCTCTGCTTCCAGCAAACAGTGATCTGCCCCTAAAATCCTGATTGGAGCATGTTCTCTCTGTCTGTCATTTTTGTCTGTGCAACACTGAGCAATATATAAATCAGAATCTGATGGCGGTGGGTTGTTTGCTTATGTTGCCAGCCAACTGTCCATAAAATCTGATCAAACCAAATCAACTAAGTCATCATGTAGCAGATAAGTAGATGAGATCTAAGGACTTTTTGTTTCCAGACTTTGCCATTCATTGTTAAATATTTAGTCAAGAATTTTTTTAAAGTTAATGAGAAATATATTAAGCTGTCAGTGGCACTGAAACCCACGAGCCAATGTCATTACTCTCTCTGGAGTTCGACACAGGTGTACAACTGGAAACCTGGCCTGTACCAGCACATGTAAGACCTGACCGGCTGAACCCAACTGGTACTCAGCCTATATTTTTGCTTTATTCCATCCAATATTGATGCAAGCCTGCCAGGCTAATGCAACACATTGGCTAACCAATTTTGGGAAAGGAAAATGTGACTGGTCCATAAATAGTCAAACTCCAAGCTGTGTATTGACTCTGCCTTTGTGCTTCGAACTGAAGCTGTGTACTTCAAACACTCTGAGGAAGGCTCTGAAACTAAACATGTAAGCATATTTCTATTGTGATGTCAGCCAACTAAACAAGTGTGAGTATGTTATCCTCCTTTACTTTCTTTTGAATGTGCTTATTCTTTTGGTTTATGCAGATTGTCTAACTTATCTCTTTCCCTGTTCCCACTGTGCATCAAGTATGTTCTTGCAACACATGGCACCAAAGGATGCACAGAGTTTAAGTTTTTGGTTTATAAGCTTTTCGTATTTAAAACTCAGCCATTACGTTTGGATATAATCAAAGGTATACCCAGCGCGAGCCAGGCTACATCTGGTTGGGTGGAGTGAATCTCTCTGGCTGAGCTGTTGCATGATGCAGGATGTCAACCTTGGATACTGGTTGCAAAGTCTTTCTGAATATAACCTTGATATAACAGACAGGCATATATGTCAAATGATGTCTTTAAAAGGAGATCTGAAAAAGATGTTTTGTCGTGAGTGATTTAGAACACACTGCACCTTGGTGAAAGAGCAGAATGCAGGCAGATGCCATCACCCTGGTCCCTGTTGAATCTGCCTTGTGTTCGGCCATCACATATTTCATCGCAGCCCGTCTCTGATTATCCATCCCTCGCATGACAAGCCGAGTGTTCACCCCCTGCCAGCCCTGTGCCACCTCCTCCCTTCCTCCTCGCCCCCTTCCACACCATGTTGGCAGCCAGGGCAGGGCAGGTGGCCAAACCTGTCAGTCAAAGCACCGTCGCCACGCGGCAATACCACAGACACCAATTACCACACAGCAGGGGCGCGGCCTGGCAACCGCATGGCAACCACATGGTCCAATCAGGGTACACAACAACAGGGACCGGAGAAGGCCAAAAAAAGTGAGTGTGTCTGTTTGTGTGTGTGTGTGTGTGTGTGTGTGTGTTAGTACGGCGGAACCATGTTCAAGTTATCCAAAACCGAGCCAGTGCATGTCCGTGGGATTCACAGGTAGTCATTGTGTCTTTTTAATATCCGTTAGCTTTCTATTTAGTGGAGATTTTTAATTCAAACGCAAAATTTATCTCCACCTATCTGTTGATAATCAGAGTGGTTCTTATTTAAACACACAGTCCTGACTCATGACCAACTCATGCTGGTCTCACCAATCATGCATCTACATTTCAAAAAGACGCTGAATCAAAATCTGACTTATTTAATTACCCCAAACATGCTTTGACAGTTTGTGCCTTCAACACATCACAGGACGATTAAAAACGGTACAAAATCTCACTTTTAATAACAGTTTTTTCAACATGTATGCTCTCCACATTAAGTGTTTCTCTAAATAACTTGTTGTGCAAGATCTTAGGATTCTTCCATAATGATAAAAATGACTGTTTCACTGTCATGTTGATCAAGTTATGACTCAGTATCTGAGTATATCCATGACTCAGACTTTAGGTTGAGTCACAGCTTCAGTGGCTCTCAACCTGGAATTAACCTGAAGGTTATAGTAAATTATTTGGGGCTGTAAAATCATGGCATTCTGGTAATTTACATAACACAGCATTATCGTTTGGAAGCAACAAGAGAGGCTTTTAATCAGGAGATGAAACTGCCAAGACCAATTAGTTTGAACAGCTGTCTTTATAGAGATACTATAAGTGAAACCTACGTGTGTGTAATTTAATATATTTATTGAAATGATAGGACTTCTTTAATGAGAAACCTCTATCTGGATCCACAAAATCAATATACTGTAAAACATTTTCAAAATATATTTTTTGGACGTATGTAATACACAATGATTTACACAGTATAAAACTTAAACACTGCCTTGTTCAGGCTTCTAATATTTTGAGGATTTGGTGGGGGTTTTTTGTCTTGTGTGATTGTAAATTAAATATCTCTGGAGGCAGAATGTTGGTTGAACAAAACCAGCAATTTGATGACATGACCTTGAACGTTAAGACATTATGATAACCACTGTTCACAATTTTCGAACATTTTATAGGTCAAACAAGGACGCATTAATTGTTGGTTGTAACCCTGATTTAAACTTGAACCCTGTGAGTTTTTACACAATACTGTCGCCCAGAAAGAAAAAGGTGATGCTGTTGTATCAGGGCCAACATATGTTACATTCAATATGTCCATTGGTAGGGAAGGTCAGTCTCCGCAGTACGATGGCAGGACAGCACACTAGTCAACAAGTGTTTGTATTTTTAGACTAAAGTCATACTCGTGTACGCAAGCACATAAAAGAATGCTGATAAAACTGACCAAATTATTCAGGGTGCCCCTTTTGTCTTCTGCGGCGAAACACACTAACACACCAGCACACAACGTCTGTAAGGGGCAAATATATTTTAATAAAACCAGTGAGTTGCAACCTCAATTTCATTTTGATGAATTTCCTCCTGCGGGAGTGAGCCAGGCAGTGGGCGGGAGGGCGGAAAGGCGGGAGAGCGGGAGAGGGAAGTGGGGTGATGGGGGCTGGGAGGCAGATAGAATTTTCATGATTGTTATTTTTGTTATTATACAGCGAGAGGAAGGGGGGGAGGGAGGGAGGGGGGGAGATAAACGGCGTTGGTTAATCTGAGGCATTTTGCGGAGCGCTCCATTATCGGGCAGGTTGGGCACGTCGAGGGGGTTATTTTTCCGAGGGATCTTTGGCCCCGGTAATTAAGCTCCATTCACCAGGCCCTGTTCCCCAAATTAAAAATTTGTCATTAAGTGGAATTTACCATAATGCCTTTTTATCTGCCGGCGCTTCAGCATGCGTGCATGCATGTGTGTGTGTGTGTGTGTGTGTGTGGGGAGGGTAGAGGTGAAAGGGGGGCTATGGGAGGGGACAACCAGTAAGGGGTTACACTGTGGTCACACGCACAGACAAACACACATGAATGCCCCTGTTTGCGCGCGCACACATGCACACACGCACGCATGCACGCACACACACACACACTCTGAGGAGAAAGGGCAAATTGAAAAACTGAAATAATCCTGGACAGCACACGTTTGCATGAGCAAACACAACACACACACAGACACCCACTGACAGACAGACAGACACACACACACACACACACACACACACACACACACACACACAGCCTTCAATCCTTCAAATCCACAGCCTTTGGGGTAATTAAATAATGGTGCTTTAAAGTTTTAATTTAGATTTGGCTTTTTCCTTCCTCATCCTACTGTATGCCGTTAAAAACACACACACATTCATATGCACACACACACACACGCGCGCACACAACCTCAAAACAGCCAGTCACAGTCGTTTATAGACTTCATCCAGCGAGATAGCCCTCGATGGGCAAGGTACATTGGAGAGAGTGAATGATTGAAGAGCAGAATCTCTGTCTCTACAGGCTTTCTAAAACAATACAATTATTAGTCTTTAATTAGAGCAGCCCCTCTGTGGGACAGGGGACAGACAAAGAACAATAGAGGATTAGAAGAGGAGCTCCTAATATGGCTCTTTTATCGCTTCATTCAAATACAGTTTATAAATGCATCCAGCTGTCCTCTTCACCTGGCGGAGTCGGAAGCTGCTGGTAGATTTGGGACAGGATGGGAACAAAACAATGTTATTTAGGGCAGCAACTATGGAAAATGATTTTTTTCTATTAATTCATCTATGATTATGCCTTCAAATAATCGATTCTTTATGACATAAGTTGTCAAAAATAATGGGCTGCCATGGTGACCTTGGAGAAGGCTCCCACCATGAATGCCCCTAGTTCAAGTCCAGCCCGAAACTTTTGTTGCATATGGTCCCCAATCTCTCCTCATTTCTTGTCATCTCTCTCCTGTCAACTCTAAAATGCATAAAAAATTATTAATTTCTATCCTAAATGACCTGAGATGCAAGTAATGTCTCTACATGGCTTACTCCGTCAAACCATAAGTCAAAAACCCCCAAAGTATTGTTATGACAACTTTTACCTTATAAATGACTCAGAAGATTAATAGGTCATTTCAGATTAATCAGTTAAACACTATTATCATTATCATTAAGAGTGTAAAGAAAGAGCAGGACTGAAGACCTGTCAGTATGATCAATACCACACAAAAACTCATAAATTAATAAGACAGTAGCAGGATGCCGCATTTACGATCCCAGGCAATAGGTGGTGTGGTTGAAAAAAAGCAACTCTGATGTCTAAACCCAAAAACTGTACTAGATACCGATACAAGAGGATGCAATGAGTAAGACCCCTGAAGTCATGTGATGGAGATGAAACTATATGGTCATGGTTATATTGAGTCAGTCAACCTTCATTTCAAGTTCTCTACATGACTAACAATGAATAATGATATAATGTGAGTGATTACAAACCAGCCACCGTCACCTTACACTGTCTCTGTTTGCTTCAGACAACTGAAAAACTTGTGGCCACTTAACATCTCTCTCCTATTATTTTAGCAGATACAGGAATATCCCTCTGACTCTCTGAATGCCATCGCAGAGTGAAGGTGGGGAAATAAGGCCCTAAAAAAACAGAGAGGGGGGTCTGGAGGAAGAGCAGAGGAGGTGGAGGAGGAGGGCGAAAAGGAAGGAGGAGGACGAGAGGAGGGGGTGGACAGATGGCAGAGGTTATGCCTGGCTGAAAGGGGCAAGATGGGAGGAGGCTGCTCTGGGTGTTCAGGGTGTGTGTGCGTGTGTGTAATGGGAGGAAATGCCGCGCTTTACCCCCACTCCTCCACATGCAGAGCTCATCCTTAAGAAATCCCTCTATCTCCCCTCTAGGTCCTCTCTCTCGCCTCTTTTTCTTTGATTTATTTCCTTCAACTTCCCATGACTCCTCGTTTACAGATGTCAAAGGTTCATCAAATCCATTTAAATAAATGTCTGACAGACTTTTCCCTTAATATCAAATCCGGCTCTGGGCTCAGTTGATCCCATATTGGCTGGAGATTGTATTCAGTGATGAACTAAATAATTAGGTCTTACTGCATCTGATTGACAGATAAAACCTGGTTAAAGTAAACTACAGATAGAGCCAAACAACAACATGCTGTCAAAATCTGGAAATGTGTGTGTGTGTGTGTGTGTGTGTGTGTGTGTGTGTGTGTGTGTGTGTGTGTCCAAAATACAGCGCAGGGAGGAGTGGCAGAATGGCAGGGGGAGAGCAGAGAGAGATAGGGGGTCTTATTTACTGTCGTTTAATTTGCTCCCCTCTGCTCCGTCCATCCCTTGGTTTTTCTGACAGGTAATAAAAAGCGGGAGCTTTCCTGACAAGCCCATTTGAATTTGGATTGAATAATATAACTGTAGGGTTTCCCACATAACGCTCTGTCCAAGCGTGCAACGGTGCACAGACACACTGGCAGTCCCTCTGCCTGCCAGGGTGTGAGTACTGTGTGTGTGTGTGTGTGTGCATGTGTGTCTATGGTGCTTATCACTGCACACATGCACAGACAAACACACAGGTTCTTACGTCATGGTAGTTAATGCAACAGCAATAATGAATTCCTGCAAGTAGCCACCATGCCACTCCCATATGCCAATCTCCAAATCTTTGCCCGACCTCTCTTCCTCTTTTTCTTTTTCCGCACCCCCTCCTCTTTATTCCCTCTTCCTGCTTCTGCCCAAGATCCCTTCATCCCACCTCCTCTTCTTGTCTTACCTCATCCACCACTCACCCTCCCCCCTCCCCCTCCTCCTCCTCCTGCTCTCGGTAGCTGCTGAAATCCCATTCCCCGTGGGGCAGGCTAAATTGAATTGGCGTGTTTATATGAACAACAGGGCCGTTGCTTTAATATACCTTAGAGTTTATGCCTAATGCCTCCCTGCTAATACCGCTGGAGCTCACCGCCCTCACTCAACACACGTCGCTTTTATGGAACTCATAAAAGAGACAGAATAGCAAGGGAGGAGGATGGAGAGATACTCTCTGGGAGTGCACTTGTGTTGCTTACTTGTGTAAGCAAGAGGGAGAAAGAGAGGAAGAGGTGAGACGCCTGTTAATACATCTTAACAACTTATCCGTTTTATCACACCTCATCCTACAGTATCCCCTCACTATAAACCTGCACACACTAGCACATACACACTAACACACACACACTTTCATCCCTCCAGTGTGGAGTGTGAATGAAAAAAGGAGAGACAGAAAGGGAGGAAGATTTTTTTAGATTAGTGAGTAATGCTGAATAAATATCCGGAGATTTGGTTGAGGGAGTCGGTCATGCTCGTCGACTTGCAAACATCCTCCATTTTCTCTGTCTCCCCCCTTCTTTCTTCCCTTTCTTTCTCTCGCCTGTCCCCTTTCTCTTCTGGCCCTGTGTCAGCCTACAAAAGGCCCACAGTACAAAGGAGAGAACCAGGCCTGAGACACTCAACCCAATTACTATTGATCAGTCTGCACTCAGAGGAGAAAAATGCGCTCACCTGCGCGCACACACACAGCTATATAAGCACACGCATATAAATCTGTCTAGATACAGCAAGTCCTGTAAGGTCATGGTTATTTGTTCGCAGCTGACTTGTAACACTGACCGCTGAGGACTCTTTAAAAAAGGAAAACCATCTAACACTTTTCCAGGCTTCATTACTTTTACCGTTTACGTTTTTTGGCCCAAAAATAGAGAGCTGTAGCAGCACAAGAGTCTGGCTTTTAGTTTAAACCACAGTGTTTGTGGTGTACAAAAACACAGTGGCTACAAACTGGAAGAGTGTTAATAAATCTATAAGGCACTGCTATTCATTTAGGTTTGTTCTGGTCAAAGTAGATCTGTGTAGCACGACGAATTAGACAACAAGATGGAAAAACGCTGGAAAAACAAGAGGGCAAAACAGAAAAAATAAAAAAAATCAACGTGGTATGTCAGTGATTCCTGTAGGCTATGAGAACATCACACCATAACACAGTATCATAACGATAAACTGAAACCATTCAGTGTTGATCCAGTTTTGCTTTTTAATTTTTTATTATTACTGTTCATTTTTTAAACCCCAAACTCCTCTTTACAATGGGACAGAGAGAACTCATGTACCTAAAATAACCTTTTCAGTTTTACACCATATTTGGGATATTTACTTTACTTGTATAGTAAGTTTATCATTTTCTATTAGAAATATCATATTATACAACAAATTCGTCATAAAATCCCAATCTCTGAAGATTAGAAATAGAGATTTAAATTTTCAACATATAACTAGATTAAAAATATCCTTAGTTTAGACAGATGTTTCAATCTGCTGAAAGTTGGGAAAACTGAACAACAATCAAAGCTAGAATCTAGCTTTTAAAATATGTTTTACATTATTCAGAAATTCAGAAACTCACCTTCCATCAAACCTGCATTCTCAGTATGATTATTTCAACCAGTTGGAATATATATATATATATATATATATATATATATATATATATATACACACACATATATATTTGCTTGTTACATTGGGTATCTGATATTTACAATTACTCCAAATCTATATTAAATTCTGGTCAGACTGTTTACAACTCCTGTTCAAACTAATGTGAAAGATGATTGAGAAAAAAAAAACAGATTACAGAGGAAAGCAGGAGCTTTAGGGAGACCTTGAAGACAGCATAAAACCCAAATGCTTTCCCATTAGAGGATCCCAAACCAAAACCTTTAAAAGTTTGCAAAGCCCTGCTCGTAGGTGTCTGCACACACTCACAGACACACGAAACAAATCTCACATTAAGGCTGTGATGAACTCTGCTTGTTGTCTGGAAGCCTGCGCCGAAATATCAATGACTAAACTCCCCAACGAGCTAGTAACTATCTCCTTAGCTCTGATTTTATCCTCAATAATTAATTTTCTCTCCCAACGCCGACTTCGGCTTTATCAGTCGCTCGCCGCCAGAATCTCAGGATTCCATTTAACCATAATCCCTCGGATAAAGGGGCGGCCAAGGTGTGCTAATGCACAGGCATGCGTGCACACAGGAACACGTGCACGAGCAAAGACTTAAACTTCATTCACAGACACATAATGTCATAGACCAGATACACAGATGTGGAAGGACAACTAGTCATACTAATGCTGGGCTGTTTTACCAACAAAGGAAATATTCCCTACTGATAATTACCATTTATCACATTTAGGCACACTAAGTCCACTCAGAAGGAGAGAATATGCAGAATGATGCCACAGTGTTCACTGTCAGCTGTGTGACCTCTCAAACAGATCCCAGATACAAGCTGGATTAGCACAGGAAAGCCTATAGCGTGAATCCTGACCCTGCGAGCCTGGCATAGCAACAGCCACGTAACCAGGGCTTGGTCTTGTTGTATGGAAAGATGGTTGGGAATGGGAGTGGAGGAATAAAGAGATGGGATGGATGGAGGGAGGGGTGGAGCTGGAGGGTTAGGGGAAGAAAGGTGGCGTGGCGGGTGTGGATGCGCACTGATGTCAAATTTCCCTCCCCGCCCTTTGCCTGTGCTCGCTTCAGAAATATTTACGAGATCATGCTGATAAATGAACTTCCGCTGACAACCGCACTGATCACATCAACATATTCTTTATGGAATATCCACTTGTTTCAGATACAGGCTACATCTTACTACATCTTAGTGTGTGTGTGTGTGTGTGTGTGTGTGTGTGTGTGTGTGTGTGTGTGTGTAAGAGCTAGAAGTTAGCTTTATCTATATTTTGTCCAAGTTTTTAAAAGATGTGGCCAAGGACGCAACATCCAGCATGACAGCATACAGCCAGCAATACACACTGAAATATCCTGAAATTAGAAAATGTGAGTAATAATGTTGAAAATGATGAAATGGTCCAAATCCTGATGAGTGTGATTCACTTAGCAACTGACTCAAGACATGGGTGTTCATTTCAGAGGGGACAGGAGACATGTCCCTGTCAGTGTTTAGAACATCTGCATTGTCTCCAACACCACCCAAAAAAACACTGAAGTTGCAGAGGACTTTTATTTTGACAAAAGCAAAGATATTTACACCATAAATTGATCCACTAAAGGAACAAAACGGTGCATTAAGAAATTACCAGAATGCAGGAAATTTAAGTGTTTGAATTTTCTGGTGGAGAACCTGAAAACCCCTCATTTCATATGTTTGTGCCCCAACATTCACACAAAACATTTGCACTCCATTTAAGATAATATCCCTTTTTCAGATATGGGCCTCCTTCTTTTACACTTCTCTCATCCATCATAGAATAATTGCTTGCATTTCATCTGTTAAGAGTTGGCATTTGCCTCCCAGGACGACTCCTTCAGTCTTTAGCGTGTTCCAGCAAACACCTAAATCCTGGTATTTAAGGGCCTATTAACTGGCAAGCTCTTGGATCCTAATGGGACTCCTAATTAGTGCTTTATTGAAGGCAGGTGTGATGGAAAGGTCAAGCAGTTAAGCTTACATGTGCTGTAAACACATAGAGCACTAGCATCAATATATAGCTATGAAACAACACATAGCAGTGGGAAAAATTGGAATAAAATGAAAGAGAAAAAGAAATCAGCAAAGGAGGAAGAGGAAGATGAAGGGAAAGTGAGACAGGAAGAGAAAGAGAGGAGGACAAGGAACGGGCTAGATTGACTGAAATATGGTGAGTGCCAGCTCGGCCAGACCAGGCCCAGCTGGTCTCTGTCTGACGAGTGCCTTAATTAAGAGACATGGGGAGAAGCCTTGGAATGGCCACATACACACTGCCAGGAGCCTCTGGAGAGGAAACTGCTAAACAGGCACACTTGTGTGTCTGTGTGGTACACTGCCAAGAATCTCACACACACACACACACACACACACACACACACACACAGAGTCATCCTCTGGGACCTTGTGAAAAACATTGCCCAGCTATTATTAGGCAACCCTTTGCATACCGAAGCAAGTGTACTAACCTTAAATGTGAGCATTTGTGTGTTTGGGGTTCTCCCTCTTATCCTGTTGACTGTTAAACTGAACTTCTGATTCCAAAACAGCTCTGCTACTGTCGTGCTGATGCCCACAGAATAAGAGGGGAGAGGTAAAGAGGGGGGGAGAGGAACGAGGCGAGGGGAGAAGGGGTGATTTTGTGGATCCATGACTGCCTTTGCTCCCCACCCTCGCCCCTCTTCCTCCTGTTCCTCATCCCAAAAACGTATTAATATTAATACATATCCCTCCGAACCCTTCCCCTCCTCCATCCCCAAAAAAATATCACCACCCTAGGCTACCAGTTAATAAAGCCCTCTCGACGACCCCTCCCTGCCCAAAAAGCCAAGAAAGACAATAAGGGGAAAGTTCTCCGGCCAAATAAAAGAACAGAAATTAATACAGTCTCACGGGACCTCCCTCTGTCCCACTGTCACCCCCCACAATAATTTGATTTCCTATTAAGTGATTGCTTAATTATAATGATTATTATTGGTAATTGTAATTGACATTTTTTTTCCTCCACTCGTCTCTGTCCCTTCCCTCCCGTCCCTGTCTTCAGGTCTTCTTAAAAGGACAAGACGGATGGTGAAAATGCACAAGGGAGTAAAAAAAGGTGGCGTAAATCAGGCCAAACCTGAATGGCACTTGACAATATGACATTTAAAATACGGTTATGGTCCCACACTGCGCTGCCCGCCAGCACGTACAATGCAGGATTAAGGTGTTGAGGCTTAGAAGTTTTATTTAATCATACATGAGTGTGTTTCAGTGTGTGTGTGGATTTGTCTAGATGTCTTATCCTGTAGCTTCAGGGCACAATGTCTGCTGCAGGTCTCCTTAGAAAAGAGATTCTTGCTCTCAATGGGATATCCTGGTTAAATAAAGGTTAAAGAAGAAGACAGGGATTCCCTATGCTATCCCCCCCTCCACACACACACACATTAAACTACAGTAGGGACCCTCTGGTCTCCAGTTTATTACCCCTTCCTCCAGGCTACAGTTACTGAAAACGGGAGGTTGTATGTTTTTGCTATGAAAGAAAAAAAAATACATCACATTCATCCTGACACCTTCAGCAGTGAATTTGACGTCTCAAAATCACAAAAATCAAAAACCACAGTTGAGCAGCTCCACATAAAAAGCGTACAGTGTTGAAAACTATTTCATTTTATGTCACATTCTTTCTCTATTCGGAACTAAAGACGGTGAAACTTCGTTCCAGTGGGCCAGGGCACGGTTATTGGGCTCACCTCAGGCGTGGTGAGGCTGACACCAGCTCTCTCACACACACACTTTTGTCTTTAGATGCACACACCTTCACACTCCAACACACACAACATCCAACCTTGCATCACACCTTCACTTTCACTCTAAAATTTTCTCTCATTTTCACGATGGGAAATATTGTCGTCATTGTCCATAATAATATCTTTAATAACTAACCCATTACAAGATGTTTTTCTTTAATATATAAACACCACCAAAGAAAGATCTTGGTTTCAGGACACCTGGCCTGCAGTGTGTGTGTGTGTGTATGTGGGAGTGTGCGTGTGTGGATGTCTGTAGGTTTAGCCGAAATGTTTTCTACTAGATTATATTTAAATACTGCCCCTTACTGACGCTGAAGAACAAACAGCCGCATTAATACAAATGAGCACCTGCAGCCGCAACCACAGATGTCCGTGGGTGTTTTTTAGTCAAAGTTTCCACGAAAAAAAATAGAGAAATTTTCATAGATTATTTTGACAAAGACTACTTTCAGACAGGATGGCTTGTCTCTTCCAGATGCAGATTAATGTGGTATAAATAAACTCTACATATCAGCATAAAAGAAAGACGTTCTGCAGCAGAAGCACAGCTGAAATTCGAGAATGTCTGCAGTAACGAACAGCAGGGATAATAATCTGTTAGTAATTCTACCATATGAACGCAAGTAGAGGTAGAAAAATGTTGTAATAAATAAGTCATTTATACAACATTTTCAAAGTCACATTTCTATAATTACATACAATTAACTCTTTTGCTATATCATAATGTTCAATTTCACTTTTCGCTAGAACCATGAACCTAAATCCAACGTGCACAAATTATTTTAAGAATCAAATTCAAATTCATGAAATTGCAGTTATTCAAATGGCCTCAACTTAAAACTTCAAACAGCCCGATTCAAATGTGGCCGACATGTCACCACTGTGAAGCGGCTTGCGAGATAAACAGCTGTTTCATTTATCTTGAAAAACACAGCACCAAAACCAGATTTGCGGTTTTCGTATGGAGCCACATCAGGTCAAGTGTTATCTGAGAAGGTTCAACTGTAAGAAAAACTACACACACACACACACACAGACTGACAGACAGAGCTGGATGTCAGTGTGTGCAGACAGAGATCCGGCTGTGTTAGAGCCACTCTGAGATCTTAGCCTGGAGACAAACCGGCCCTGACCGACAGCAACACCGTGGCCGATCCTTTTCAAGGCCTGTCTCATCCACTTTAGCTTACCCGCTCTCATCTCTCTCTCCCTCTGTCTGATGCTGAGCCTCACTGTCCGCCGTCCACACAGATTTCTTTGGATGTAAAGTCAAGGGCTGTTTCGCATATTTCTGATTTGATCTTAATTTCTGCTGCCTCCTTTCTGCTGTTCTTCACCCATGTAAACAATAAATTTATCTCAATTTCTACAGTCTACGGTAAAGGAAGGATTAAACAACTGACAAAATTGAACTGACAGCGGATCTGTTCAGTAACGATATGAACAAGAGACAACAATAAAATGTTAAATGAGACAGAAAAAAGGCAACTTATTAAAACTTCCTTCGCGATTGTGCCTTCATTTAGTGAAAGTTCTCTGGGTAGGTGAAGGTGAGTTCAAGGTAACAGTGTGAGAGCCATCTTTGCTCTAAATGCTGTATATACATTAGATTGGAAAAAACAAATATCACAAAGCAGTTGCATCGCACTCGCTGATGAATGTGTCCAAAAATAGCTGAGTAAAATCAAGTAAATTAGAACGTAAATGCCAGACGTAGAAATTATTTTGACAAATATAAGAAGTAAACCCCCTCGCACTCAACACCCAAACACACGAGAACAGACATGACAGCTGACTGAAGGGATTTTTCATATCACAAAGAAACTGCTGTTTAATTTACCAGATTACAGTTGTCATTAGATTTCAGTGGCCGCTGGCGTCAAGTGATTGTTCAATCCAAAGCTTTTTAAAAGCGTCGGGCTTTCAACTGAATTTCTACGATTTATTTTGCATGCGCTAATATTAGGCCTACACAGTAGTCTCATCTAATTTGCATATCCTCTGTAAAAACTGGATAATACAAGTCAAACTATGGCACAGCGATTTCATGGTGTGGGTGCATGTGTGTGTGTGTGTGTGTGTGTGTGCCTGTTCAAACACACTGTGTGGTAGTGTGGGTGTGGCGTTACACCTCGTGTGGCACTGGGCAGCCAAGATAAGAGCTGATCCTATCCATGCCTCCCTTCTGCAGCGCCCGCCCGCCCACCCACACACCCACAACACACACACACAAACACACACAGAGCCACCATCACACACCTAGTGTGGTACCCAGCATGCCATTGTAATCTCATTTTACAATCCTGATGCCCGCAGCCACAAACACACAGAGAAGCCAACTAAATCCATATTTCGCTCTGTTCGTACAGTACGCTGGCATTTGAGTTAAGATGATACACACTTCAAAATATACAAAGGCCAACTGAGGTCTCAGAGTGAAGAAGCTGCAGGAGAAAAGCTTCAGGCCTGAAGCGGCATCACTCATTCACACACATATGAAAGTACAGAGTGAAACTGAGTTCAACCAATACATACGAGACTATAAAAACATTTTCGGCAATGTGTACAGCATGGCAAAACTGTAAGGAGCACAGCAGAGAGAAAACTATATTTGAGAGGAGAGGAGAGGAGAGGAGAGGAGAGGAGAGGAGAGGAGAGGAGAGAATAGAGCTTACCTTCCTCCTCTGAGAGATAGAGAGAGTTAACCTTTGGATACAGGCACACAAACACACTTCTTTCTCTCTAATTCACTAAGACTTTCAGTGAAGCACACACACACACATACACAGACACACACTCTGATGTGATCGGCCACCCCGATAGCGAGCTAGAGCTGACTCTCTAAGCCTCAAACAAAGTTTGGTGTGCACTGACCAAGACCGAGGGGACAAAAAAAGCGAAGGAGAGAACTGGGGGGAGCGACAGAGACAGAAGAGGAAAAAAAAAGTGTGACCACTGAGTGAAGTTTAACCACTTACGATTCAAGTTTAGCTTCAGCACACCCCGCCTACACCCCCGGATTCATTCACGGGCATGTACACGCACACCTCTCCGGGTGGGAGAGGCACTGAGCTGGATTTTGGGAAGCCCTGCTTTTTCTCTCTTGTTCCATCTGGTTGCTGCTGCATGGCTGCCGGACAGGCAGACGGCCCTCGCTCATCCCCCTTTTCTCTACTATCTTTTCTCTTTTCCTTATCCAGTGTCCCTACAGATCCACCCACCAACAGCTGCCCCTGTACGGCCAGGTGACAGATAGCTACTCGGGCTCTGTGTGTGCATCGGTGTGTGTGTGTGTCCGTGTATTTGATAAAAACCATATGTGATGGAGTGAAAAAAGATTAGATTGTAAAAGTATGTGAACAAGTGACACCATGTAGGAGGGAGACAGAATGAGAAAGAGAGAAAGAGGATGAAAGGATTCAATTTCTGTAGGGTGAAAGGGGGAGACTAAGTGTAGTGAATGTGATTTGATGGTGATGCTGAGATGGGGTTTAGGCGTACAAATACTATTAGTCACTGCTGTGCAAACCTGTTACTCACACACACACTCATACACACACACACATACAAATGTGAGAAAGGCAAGCCGGGCTCTCAGGCTACAGGAGTCTACACATAACATGGCATATAAAAACAGAAATCAATCTTTATATTTGCCCAACAGCCCTTGGTTATGGATGTAACGGTTATTGTAGTCATAAAAATTCAACCTAAAATTGGCCTTCTCTCTCCATTTGTACGTAAAATAAAAAGGGTATGTGGAACAAATTCCCAAAAGAAAAAAATAAGTCAGTGTACTCTCTCGGCTTGAAGCATAATTTAACCTCCACCAGCAAAGAGGACAAGAGGAGGAATAATCAAAACTGTATCCTACTTCCATATAACATACCTTTTGTATTCACTTTGAACTATACACTAATATCTATACTATACTGTGTTTGCAGTAAGTGCACATTAAATGAATTTACTTCGATCAATATACTTACTATGCTGACTTGAAGGGAAATGGTGCAATATGTAAGGAAATGGACACCAATCAAACAGCTATTTCGAAACGCTACTTGCATTATCAATTGATGTGACAATTACTTTCTTGATTAATTGATTATTCATTCTATAAAATGTTTGAAAATTAAGGTGACACCTTCAAATGTTTTGTTTAGCTCGATCAACGACCAAAATCCGAAGATATTCAGTTTACAATATATAGAGCAGCAAAAAACAGCAAACTCTCACATCTAAGGAACCAGAAAATACTCAGTACTGCTGCTTGACAAGTAAATCTAAATATTTCAACTATCAAAATAGTCAAAATACTTATCAACTAATTGGTCCGCACTAAACCCCTCAGCCAATTTCACACTTCATAAACACAAAGACAAATGTTTGTCAAAGATTTAAAGGTCCAATGTGTGGGATGTAGTGGCATTTATTGGCAGAAATGGTATATAATATTCATTACAATGTATTTGTTTGTTTATATTCACCTGAAATAAGAATCATCATGTTTTATTAACCTTATAATGAGCTGTTTATAGCTGTTTACATACGGAGAGGGTCCTCCTCCATATGTTCTACAGTAGCCTAGAACAAACAAATCATATAATGGCTCTAGATAGGATCGTTCACGTTTTTACGCCTGCCACTGTAATTCTCTCACATGCTTAGAGCACAGGATAAGTTTCAGTTCTGCAACCTAACCAGTAGATGCCACTAAATCCTACACACTCAACCTTTAATAGCACTTATTTATAATTTTCCACGATCATCCTCATCTCACCACCATTCATACTTCGTTTCAATGTACTGCAGGTCTGACCAGCTCCTTCACTTCTCTTGTGCAATGCATTGTGGGAAAATAGTCTTAATCAGCAGCTAACTTAATTTTTTAAAAATCTGCATATTGAGTAGGGATGCACCGATCCGATATCTGGATCGAATATCGGCACCGATATCATCAAAATGGATGGATCAGGTATCGGAAAATGCAACCTATACATGAGGCGATCCTTTCCCTTTGAATCTATTGTGACATGAGCTACGTCACACGTCATGGAGCGAAGGAGAGAATCTGCTGTGTGGAGGAATTTCACACTATTTCAACTGCTGTTGCACAATTGTTTATTTTCATTAAAAATAAATAGTTCATCATGGCATTAACCTGTTTCATCTTGTTTCATTTTATCTTAGGAAAGAACTGTGTAGTCATCAATGCCTGATGCCTCTAGTCTTTTCTGTGCTACATGTAAAGGTATAGCTTTTTAGGTCAACCATGGTATCGGATCGGTATCGGGTATCGGCTGATACTCAAAGCCACAGCATCGGGATTAGTATCGAAACTGAAAGAGCTTGATCGGTGCATCTCTAGTATTGAACATACTAAAAGACCACAGTTGGTGGGGTTTCCCCAGAGCAAATTGTTTAGCAGAGGTGGTAGCCACCCAGATCTTCATGTACCAACTTAATTATCTGAAATAGCACCTCGATATTATGTGTGATTTTAGACAGCATACCAGCATCACCAAATTAAAAAACACGTGACAGGAGTTAAATGTAATAGAACAGTGTTGGCCTCTAGACATATTACAAACACGTCAACAGTGCCGTCTAAACAATAACAATGGCACAATATGGCATTAACAATCATTTACCGTCCCCATTAAATGGTGGCTGATCTGGCCCTTTGCTTGGAGGGTAAGAAGCTCCCAAATCTTATCGCTGGTTTCAATATATACATATTTTTTGCCACTGTTCTTCTTCTTTTGAGTTAGATGCTAACTGTTAACAGCTATTTTATTAAATCTCTCTGTGATGGTTCGCAAGCATAACACCTAGTCAAAATGTCACGACCGTACCGCCCATAATCCCGTCCTGTCAGTTGTCCCAACATCAGCTGACGGACATAGTTTTGGCACTGTTACTACCTCTGGTGCCAGCTTAAAGGCGAGACAACTCTGTCCCCCCATTCTGCGATTGTACCATTTATACAGAACGGCGAGGCATTAAATTCCTGCCTTAAAGAGGTAGTGTAGAGGGGGCTACTGAAACCCTAGCTGGTGAATTCTTTACTTTTCTTGTTACCAACAGATTGTATAAAAAGACTAAAACAAACAATGTGTTAGTTTGTCTCTCAGCCTCAAGCTCTGTTCCTACTGAAGACCTAAATCTTTAAAAATGGCTGGCCAATTTTCAACTCAAACAGAAGTACACAGTGCATTTGTTGGGGATGATTTTTAGCACCTATTTCTTGCACTAGTGAGTGTTGACAGCAGCAAGACCGACTGAAAATAAACTACAGTACTTATGGTCAGTGTAATGAATGAACGTGTGTGTTTGGACAACAGTGGAGCTCTACGACCTATCTATAATACTAATAATTGTTAAGATCAATTCATTGTCTTTTTATAGGATTCTTCATGACAAGAAAAACATATTTTGTCCTTTCCAGTGTGAACACACACTACATAATCAACGCCTGCTCAGAATTACTGTGTAGAATCGAATTATCTTACAGCTCAAGACTATTGAGGCTCGTCCCTCAAATTTCTTTGCTTTCAATTCCTTTTTTTTCTTGGCTAAACCCTCCCCCATTCCTCCCACTTTAAGACCCCTTCCACACCACACCCATGACCCCCCATGTGCAGACATGAGGTCAAGCTCCAAAGATCACAGAGAGAAGCCAGACGAGGGAGAGAGAGAAAGGGAGAGAAAGAGAGACAGAGACCTAAAATCCTCCTTTCCTCCCAAAACCAGGCCAAAACCTCAAGCCTTCCCACCAGCTCCAGACCCCCTCCTTTAGCCTAGTTGTGTGTAGAGGAGGCAGTGAGCACTCTTGCAGAAACATCAGCCCAGGGAAATTCAAATGAGGAAGAAACGGTGAGAGAGACACAGAGAGAGACAGAGTGGGAGAGAGAGACCACAATAGTGAGAAAATAGGATAAAAGAATGAGATGGGAGAGAGTTAGGTAGGAGGGAGGAGGAGGGGGGGGGGGGCAGGAGAGGTTGCTGGAGAGGTTGCTGAGGCTGCAGGTTAAGATAATGTGTAGATCTGAAGAGATTTGCAGGGAACATTTTTATTCATTTTTTGATTACTCCCATCTCTCCCGACCTCCCCTCCCTCTCCTTCTGCGTTGTTGTCTCTCCGTTTGTTTGTTTTTGGCATTAGCGTTATGACTGTTGGTATGCGCGTGTATGTACACATGCATGCTGATTAGAAGAGGAATATTTTATAAACACAAATATTCACGCTCGCACAAGCCCTCGCGCACATATCAATACATAATGCACACAAACATACTTAAAGATGCATCAGAGAGGCGAGCGACTGGGCAGACAGTGCCAGGAATGTTAAGAGCTTACAAATTCGTAAACATGCAGACGCAGATGCTGCATATGTACATACAAACATGCACACACACACAGAGTGCTCACAGTGTAGCCCATCGCTGTGCCCGCTCCTTATCAATGTGCTGCAGGTGGGCTAAGTGTTCTGAATGAGCTGGACCGAACAAAATGACTCATTGCTTCCATTCTCCGCACATTCAGACATACAAAAACATACGACAAAAGTCTGAACAACGCACAACACGCCCTGCACAAACATATCTATCTCAAAGATAGATGAGACCACACAGAAACAAAGACACACCTGCGCTGCTGTCAGACCCTCCCTCCAGGTTGAGTGAGATGCTCTGGTCTCCATCCTGCTTCTCTCGACCCAGGATCATCCAGTTCTCCAGACAGTCCGAGTCAGAAGAATCAGACGAGTCAGACTCAGACTCTGATTCTTCTGATTCAGACTCTGAGCTGCTGGAGGCCACAGTCACCGGTGCACTGGGACTCTTTTTCTTGGTACCCTAAATAAACAAACAACAACCATGTTGTGGATGTCAGTATAAAGCTTTCAGTTGCACCACTGTGCATCCCTTACTAAACTGATCAAACTGCTTACTAACTACAAACTAAAGGTGCAGTGTGTTGGATTTAGTGGCATCTAGCAGTGAGGTTGCAAAACAGAAACTTCACCATGTGCCAAGCGGGTAGCGGAACTATGGTAGCCAACGTAAAAACTCAAATGGCCTTGTCTAGAGCCAGCATGTCATTTGTCCATTTTGGGCTACTGTACAACAACATGGGGGACTCTATAAAGCTGACTCGCTCTGTACGTAGCCATAAATGACTCATTCTAAGGTAAAAAAAAACAACAACTTATTTTTAGATGATTATAAACATATCAAAACATAGTTATCAATATCATATACCAGTGTTGCCACATGACCATGAATCCTATACAGTGGACCTTTAAATGTGAAAGACAAATTTAAAAAACAATGTAAGCCTCATCGCTTGATTTCTGTGAAACATGTTAAGCCTTTTTAAAATATTATCACCTTATTCCTTGTTTTCCAACATAAAAAAAAAACATCAGCTAGAGTACTACTTAAGGGTAATGGTCTGCTATAGCAGTAAGTCTTTTACTAGCATTGGTATATGCTTCACCGATTGCTGCAGCTCAAACCACTCCACAGCAATCAATCACCTAGCTGACACTGGTCACTGGAAAGTAGCTTGACAAAACAGCAGCAGAATTTACTAAACACAATATGGCCTTAGTGGGAAACATTAGATCAAAACCATATGGCCTGACACAATCTGACAGACTTTTTAGAAAAAACAGATATATCAGACTTTACATGTATAATGTGTAAGTGCCACAAGAGGCAATCCAAGATGGATGCTTCATATTGACTCGTCTGGGGTTCAACGTGATTAAATCTATGGATATAGTGTTTTTTATCCAGTGCACAGTACTTGCAGCCCTCCCAAGAAAAAATTCTGGAATCATACGACTTATATCTTAAGTTGACAGATTATGTGAGTGCCCAGAAATCATAAACATGTGAATCTTTCCATCTCTACCACCCATCCCATATGATGTGACAGCAGCATTAGCTGTCGAGGACAAACAGCAGGACTGTCAAGCCTTGGATTTCTCCACAGCGGTGTGCATAAGGCTGAAGTAGGAGCAGCATCCAGTATCTGAAGAGTTTGGAGGTTTGTGTTTTATTTTTAGCCTTTCCGATATCAAAAGCATGTGAGCAAAAGTGTAAGTATAGAATTAAAATGTGTGTTCATCTGCTCTAAAGTAAGCTGCAGTCATTAGCAAGTCTGCTTAATAGATTACAAGCTACAGTGGTAACAGGGCTCAACAGTAACTGCTGCCATGTTGTCACTTGCAATCATTTTGAGAAATTGGCAACCAATTCTTGGCCTTTCTAGCCTGAATATGTTTATTTACAATAACTTCTGGGCAGAAAACCTTTGTGTCACATACATAAAATGGCACTAAGCAAACACTGCGTTAATTAGTTTGTAGCCACCTAAAAAAAACAAACCCTTTTTTCTCTACCTGTTGGGCCGGGGTGGAAGTCTGCAGTCGCTGTAAGCCTCCACCTTTTAAGGTGCAGACCCCTTCATCATCATCAGGAGTGTCATCCTCAGAGATGGAGATGACTTCAGGGCCGGAGTCTATCACAATGACCTCCTCAAAAAATGATGATGACGACCTCTGACCTTTAAAATTGCTTTTCCCCTTCTTCTGTTTATCAAGTTTCTCTTCCTTCTTCTTCTTCTTCTTCAGGGTCTGCAGTAACGTGCTCAAATCAGGTGACGGAGGCTTACTTTCCGCAACATCTGCAGTCTTCTCAGGCCCCTGGAGCTGCTGGCTGTCCTGGCCCTCAGCCTTCTCCCCTCTGTCCTCCTGCTCCTCTATCACCTCGGCATTAGAGGAGTAGTGGAGCTGGCTGTAGAGGTGGAACTCCAGCTCGCTGTTGGCCTCTGACCCCTCAGAGTCACCATCATCATCGTCTTGATAGAGATCATCATCCAGCTCCTCCCGGTCCTGATACGCACAGTACATCACCCCCAAACACACTCAATTCACACACACGCGCACACGTTACCGACACTCACACCTGGGGAGATGGAGAGCTCAGTGGCTGGAGTGGACTGCAGGGATAAAAACACACACAAAAAAGATGAGTTATTAAAGTTGTAAAATATAAAAATATTCATGTATCTGCAGTGTGAAATCATTTGGTAAAAAAATGCACTTTGGGGGAAAAACAACTCTTTGAATATTAGGCCAGTTTAATTTTATTTAGGGATGCACTGACTGTAAAATTCTAGGCTGATACCGATGTCTTGTTGTTGATGTCATTTTGTTATTTATTCACTCTTTTGTGCCAGGGAAATAAGGAAATCTTTATTATAAAAAAATAACTGAACTGTTTTAAACAACCTTTAATATAGCCTCACAGGAAATACTTTAAAAAATAATAAAAAAAAAAAAAAAAAGCTATTTAACTATAAATAATACACCATAAGTTCCTCTCTAGTATGCATTTGATATTGCTGTAAAAACATTACCAAATATCCCCTTCAAACAGCTGTATTTATTCAAGTTTCTTGCCAAAAACTACATTATACAGGATTACATTTGAACACACTATGATGACATTATAATTTAACTTCACCCAATACCCATTTGTATTGAAAAAAGCTTGAATGCGTCATAATGTACCTCAATGTGCCTCAGTGCAAGCTAATGTTAACTAGCTCTCCTTCTGCTGATTTCAACACGGATTTGCTGTTTGCAATGTAGCATTATCAGGGAAACAATAGGGTGCATCCCCTGACTTGTCGATGGTGAGTTTACTACATCCTTTTATCTCAAAGGGAAGGGACAGTCTTGAGCCCTGCTTTTTAGCCAAAACTGATGTGGCACAACAGAAAAACATCGGCCACAGCAATTGGTGAATGTCATCTTATCTGCCAATGGGTTGATGGAAGTCAACAAGGCAAATTTCGAATTCAAATTTCAAATATAGATGTGTGACCGATATCGGTGCATCCCTGCTTTTGTTTATGCAAACTTAATATCACTGTCATACCAGCCATTTTCAAAAGCATAAAGGATTCAAGGCAGCAACTGATGACCATTTTTCATTCTCATTCAAATACCAATGTTGTCTTTATGTTTTACTGTTTAAAATCTGTGTACTTCAAATTTCTATATGCCACTCTTATCCACAAATACCGATTCAGTTGGTACATTACTACTAGGAACTATTTCCTCTTCAAGCTATCCATCTCATGCTAATACACTCATGTCAACTATTATCTACAGATCTGAGGAATAACACAGGCCAGCGTCAATCACAGGATGGACACAGACTTTAGTCTTGTTCTGAAATCCATTGGGGCTTGTTAACAAAGCTGAGAGAGAACGCATGGATCAGCTGCACTCAGATTTTTTTACTGTTTTATCAGAGCGTTGGTGCTACGAAACAGCTTGGATCCAGGTTTCAGGTTGTCAGATGTCAACAAACACTTTAATAAGCCAAAATCTGGGGCCGACTTCAAATGATTATGTTAGAAACTGTGAAATAATCTTCTTACTACACTCTTTAATACACACAATGTGCTGCTAATTTATCCAATCTCTTTTCTCTCGTTTCTCTAACTCTCTCTGTCTCGCTCCCTCTCTCTCTCACACACACACGCACACACACACACAGAGACAAACACACACACTGGACTGAGAAGGAGCACCGGCCCATTGCTCTGTCCAGTCCTGCGTGTCTGTGCCATGATGGCTGGAGATGATTGGCTCCCATACCGCACACACCGCAGAAACGCCACGCTACACGGTCACAAGCCGGCCGCCGGGGATTAAAGGGACAGAAAGAAGAGTCTTACCGGCTGCTGAGGGAGAGTGACAGTTTTGAAGTTTTAGCAGTGCACAGAGACCTGGAGCCAACAAATGACTGACTGTGTTTTACAGCAATGGAATGTAAAGCTGCAGCACAGTCATGGTCCCCAGGCTCAGGTGTGTTCAATTAAGCCACCTAATTAAGGCTCTGCACAGGACTGTATGGGTATACATACAGACTGTACATCTCCCTGACTCTCCTGTTAGCTTTGTTGCACCTGTTTATTGGGACAACTCATAGCTTCGCCACAGAAAACAGTTTGGCATGACACAGTAAGAAAAGCTCAGGTCTAAATCATAAAATTAATAATGACTTAATTCAATTTAGCTGCCTCAGTTTCAGCGTGCTGGTATTGTGCATGCTGGCTCACTGTTACAACTTGCTGGGACACTTGAATTAGTCAGAGCCATCATTAATGTTATTAATAACACCTGTGCTTTTCCTACTAAAATGGTATGAACTTATTAACAAAATTGCTGAAATTAACAACATTGCCTCGCACTCAACTCAGAAAAAGGACGTGATGCCACAATTCTGACATGAGTTAATATCATAATCATAATCGTAAAAACTGTCTGAGAAAGCAATGCCAGGTCTGTCACAATAATTACATTATTGACTTACTGAGTCAGCTAAATTGATTGTCATGACCATATATTGTACAATATTGCTCGTGTTCACATGTGTTTGTTTACATACTTATGTCACCAACATTTTAGCCAACATAATGCTAGAATAAACAGCAAGGTTTTCCCGACCACCACAACACTTAAGCACAGTCTCTAAGCATTTTTCGCAGCACCTAACCAAAAGAAAACAAAAACCTATGCTGAGACACGTTTTGCCATCATCACTGGTCAAACTGCTTCTGTCCTCTTGTCTGCTGTCGATATCAGAGTTTCTCATTCCAATAATGTTTCAGTATTCTTAAGAATTAAAAGTTCATTGCTCTTTGAAAGGGTGTAGTTGCATTATTATACTATTATATTACCATTATATCAGAGGCATAAAACGGTCTTAAATGACAATAATATTATTTATTGCCATTATTTCTGGGACAATATAATGTTCAACAAAAGAAGTGTCCTGACAGACCTAAGCAATGCCACTGCTGATGTACTAATATGTATACAATTCCAAACATCAAACACAAATCTATCGGCCAACCAAGGACAGCTGCTTGGTCAAAGTAAGGTGAACTCAAACCTGCGATTCCGCCAGAGCCGGCAGGAGCTGGTATGTATGCCAGGCGGAACCTTAGAGGGGATCATGTTTGGTTGTGTGTGCACATGCGTATGAGTGTGTGTATCCATCTTTCCACAGCTAATGTCACAAACCACTGTACCAATCAGTCTCATATTTTGTGCGCGCATTTATGACTGTATGGCTTTGACTGAAGTGAATGGGTCCGTCATAGGTCTGCTCACCATCAACCTAAGCAAAATAATGTCACCAACCTACTTGATGTGTGTGTCTGTGTAGGACCTTTAAGACCAATCTAGAATTGTACTTTTTTACTTCACAGAGTTATTTCACAGCCAATGATGTTTTGATCAAGATTATTCACAGAAAACAGACTGTAGTCTTATATAATATGATGTATTTCAATACATCACACTACCGAAACGTATGTATAACAGTCAATATTAGTTTCAGCTCAACAAGCTACAACATTGAAGTAGAGTTGTACCGTTACCGATACCAGTATCAGAAATGCCTCCGATACTGCCTAAAATGCGGTATCGGGTATCAGCAGGTACAGCCTATGACCAATCCGATACCACGTAATGCCTCACGTTATTACGCATATGCACACTACAGGCAAACGAAACGGAGACGGAGCGGAGTTTAAAAAGCATTCTACTGTAGCCTTTAAAATGTCTTTTTTACCAAATTGTGTGGCTGCACTTTAACCTGTGTCTTGATCTGTGTCAACACTGGATAATAATAATAATAATAATAATAATAATAATAAAAAGTTTTATGGCATTCATTCTACTATTATGTATTTATTTCTTAATATTTTACATAGGGTTTTAGGAGTTGAGACATACAATTCATATCCCATCCATTTTTATTTTACGTGCTGGTATCAGATCGGTACTCGGTATCCGCAGATACCTAAGGTTCAGGGATTGGAATCGGTATCGGGAAGGAAAAAGTGGTATCGGTAAATCTCTACATTAAAGTACTGCTTGCATGTTAATGCATCAATATTACTGATCCAATAATACAGTAATATAACAGGGAACACTAAGTAATAAGTACTTTTACTTTTGATAATGAAAGAACACATTGTTGTCAGTACTTTAAATTAAATTTGAAAACATTTCACTTGACTTTTACTTAATGTAATGTATGAGTAGGCTAGCCTGTATCTACACAATGCAGTATTGCTAGTTTTACTGGGGTTAAGGAACTAAATACTTCTTCCACAATTGTTTGAATGTTTGGACACGTCTGCTGTGTGGACAGTGTGTTGTTTGACAGAATTAAATCATTACTGGTGTTCAGTCGGTGCGGCTACGTCGATATTAGGAGGGCTAAAAATTAAATGGATAAATTCACTGTTTTGCAGGTGTTGTTGGTTGACATGGAGTTTGGCTGTCCAGGGAAATACACACTGTGCAGAGTGACAGGATGAGATACTGAACATACAACCCACAAGTATCAGTACTACAATGACAAGCACACCAGCCGAAATCTCAGTTTTAGTAAGTATACTCTCTGACTGGAGTTAGCCCCGGCTAGCCAAATGCTAACGAGTTAGCAGGAGGACTGAGGCACATGTTAGCTCTATATGAATCTACTGCCAAGTGACTGACTAACGTCTAACTGGCCCCAAAACAGAGAGGCACCCGAAAAACTGTCGCTGAAGTGACTATTTCTGGTGACTTCCACATGTCGACAGTTAGCATGTGTCCCTCCTGTCTGTCCACGTGTTTATAAGCAGCAGCAGAGGAGCCGGTCGGATGTAAACAAGGAAGCACTGCAGTCACAAACACGCAGGAAAGAAAACAAACACGTGGAAATAAAGTCGCCCTACTCAGTGTATGCATCACTTTACGTGTTTCATATTCAATGTCAGTAAGCATGAGCTCACCTTAGTCCAACAAACAGGAGAGGTTACAAGAGTCGCAGCTGCTCTCCTGCTTCCAGCCAGCGGGAGACAGACAAACAACTTCCGGGTTCGTCAGAGGAAAATAGGTTGGCCGACCGTAACGTTTCACTTCGTCCTGATGAGACCGTTAATGTATGGATATACTGTTTGTGATACTTCTAAAGACTATCATGACAGTCACAACAAATTGTCAGTAAGTATTGGAAATACTGGATATTGTTTGATTAGAATTTACATTTCTGGGTTAGAATGATCAGAGAAAACCAATGCCTGGAAATCAGTCAGGGCTGGAGCCAGGATATCAGAGGGCATGAGTCAAAGGACCACCTTTAAGGGGAACACCACCGAAATCAAAAATCCCTCTATGTTAATTCCGTGGCTTTGTAAAGTTCAGTCAGTATTTGTGAACATGAGCTACTCTCTCTCAAAGCCAGGGACCAGAGAAGTAGCCAAAGGCCCCGTTCAAAGAGAAAGCAGGTTGCAAAACGCATGATGTGCTGCACTGCTTTTTTTTTTCTTCTTAAATCAAATACCACTATTTTACTTTATTTTCACAGTAATTAATTGCTAGTTCCTAAAATGGATAGGCAGATGGTACATGCTCCAGCTCTGGATGAGGTCAAGAGGCTGTCAGCAAATAGTTTGTCAGGCACACGGAAAAAGAGATCTGTGTAGGTACATGACAAACTAAAAGAGAGTGGATCACAAGGAGTATCACCAGTTGGTCCAGGAGCTTCGCCTCCATGATGGCTGTTTCCAGACATATTTTAGGATGACAAGGGGGCAGTTTGACAACCTGCTGTCTATCGTCAGGCCATATAGCTCTGGATATCCAGTAACTGCTACTACCAGTTTTTCCTTCATTGTTTACCAACTGTAAACCTGTTTTCGTAACCACCACAGGAGACCCAATGCAAATCATACGATTGGACAATGGTAAAAAAAAAAAAAAGATGACAAAAAGAAATGACGTGGGGCTCTTTTTCACACTGAGTTTAAGTTTTTTCAACTCAAGGAGCTCAGAGCACTCCAGCAAAAATGCCAGGCGCCTGGAGTGCAGAAACAAGAGGTGCATTGCAAAACAAAAACCGCAAGCAAAAAGCTTCATTCTCATTAAAAACAATTACAGGAAGCTGCCTCCAGCTGCTAAAACACACCAGACTTTAGACACTATGACATCATAAGTGTGAGTTTTAGCACCGTAGTTTTTATATTTTGGAGACAGTTGTTCATTTTTACGAATATACTGTCTTAGACAATTTGAATACATGTATGAATTTTTAAAACAGATAAAGTTCCCCTTGAATTCATTGACCTCATTCTAGTACAGATCATTTTAAGCCGAGAACATAAACAGTTTGCATATTTCGTGAAATGATTTGGCAATTTTCATTTTTCTTGACCAGAAATAATGAAATTCATCTTTTTCCTTATTTATTTATTTATTTATTTATTCATGTTGTCAGCTATAGTTAGTTGTGTTTGTCCAGTGTATGAATGTGGGCCTACAAGTCTTTGCAAGTGCTATGAAGAGCTAATAAAAGGTTTTTAAAAAGTCGAAAAGAAAGTCGTATGAAAAAAAAACTTTGTAGACCTGTAGCTGTAGAAGGACTCAAATCCCCAAACTTTAAGCATTTTGTTTTTATTATAATGTATTTTATTGTATTATTATAGTTGTTGTTTTTCCGCACTGCTTGACTGGTTTTGGTTTTTTCCCGTATCAAGATTGTGATGCTATAATAATCCCAGAATATATCCTGATAACATAAAAGGGGCATATCTTTTGCTGTCATGCAGAAGTATTCTAAAATTACAGGATTACTAAAAAGTTTAATTGTGAGGGGTTTTTTTTGCCCATTGTGATCCCATTAAATGACTAAAATCTGCCGTTAAGAAATTTGTTTGTGTTTATTTGTTTAGGCCAAAGGATGTGGAAGTCACAGTCCCTTGTGGCATCATCAGGTTTTTGTTTTTTTTCTGCAATGCAAATTTATTACAATCTCCACTTTTGTCATTGTTGTTTTTTGTGTGTTTGGTTGCTTGTTGGATAGTGGATGGTGATTTTTTTTTCTCCATCTGTCGACTCATCTCTCATAAATCATCATATAAAACCACTGGTTTAGGTCTTGGTTTTTGGGGATGCTGACCATGTAGTCATGGCATCTGATGTTCAAGTCCAGCTGGGGTTTTCTGGATACATTTCCTGTCAGCTCCCTGTACCGCCTCTATCTAATAAAATGCCTCCAAACACTTGCAAAAAGCAGGGGATCTGAATTACAGTGCTGGTTGAAGTCTACTGTTATGCAAAATATTATCAGCTCATGGTTGCACATGCTCTATGTTCTCAGAAAATACCCCGAGACTACATTATTGTAAAATGTGTATTGTGATTATAAAATGTCATTATTCAAGTTGATGTGGAATTGTAAACTGGGCTGCTTTACTTCAGAGGCATCATATCTCTTTCCGCAGACAAAAGATCCAGCAAGGCCTCGCACTGTTTTTCACTACATAGACTATTGTCAGTCTGATGGATGCGAGGCATTTTCTTCCTCTTCCTCAATAAGGCACAAGTATTAGCTATGAAATGTCAGAATATGTGTGTGTGCACACTGAGTGGGTGCATGCATGTCTGAGCAACTTGTATAGACCTTCAGGCCTGTGCTATTATAACATTGTTGATGGGAATGTAAATCTATATGTAAATGTAATTCAACAGACTGGCTATTGCCATCAGTCATATTTATAACGCGCAGAATACAGCAAAATTATGCCGACCTGGCTCTCGTGAAGACTGTGTAATATTAACATCAATCTTTTCCTCCCTTCCATATCGTGAGAATAATTGTGAACTCTGGCATCGCCATCATAATAATAGTGAGCGAATGGCATCGATGATAGGGAATCAGAAGGTGAATGCCATCTGATTCCAGAGGTTTCTCCATGCGTGTCAACACAGGAAAGGCCATCACAGAGTTGGATTGTTTCCTTCCAAAGGTTAGGCTGCACCTCATGTCTCAACACTATCACCTCTTTTAGGCTGTGTATACATCTGACACACACACATACATACACACACTTAATATCCTGCATCTGTTTTGTTTTTGGGAAGAGCATATGGGGGCCCTCTGCCTCCTCTGCTCCCCATATCTCTCTAAATTGGATGCAGGTTCGGGATGCCTCACTGCCTCAGTGAAATTGTGATGTGGCTGCCTGATTTTGGGTTCCATGCATTTGACGGTATTTACTATTATTATTTTAAAAAAGGTAGAGGGGACCGGCTGAATGGAGGCATCTGGTTCAGCGGTTCATCTCTGAGCGTCCAGACCACTGGCGTGTTGAAGATGGATGGAGTGTCCTGGACAGGGATTTAAAGTCCCCCGATTTCCAATCACACATTCCAGAGGGATGGTTCTGCCTGATGAATGATCTTTATTGAGGAGAAGGAGTTAAAAGAAGCATGTCATTGCTCTCATTTGATGGTGTTTGTATGTGCCATGGTGGCTCCTGCTTTCATTTTGTACCAGATGCTGCAGCCAACACTTTGGATGGAGCGGTTTATCCAAACAGGATTGGCAATATTCTGCAACTGATGGTCATTTGTGTACAGACTAAAATGCCCCAACTGTGTCCTCAGCACTGCTATTGTTTGGATGAGGTCAGTTTGATGAAACACTCGTGACAGAATTTTACAGAAACTGTACAACACATTATTTTCTTTGGTAAATCTTGACCTGAGGTTCATCTTGAGAAATGCCAAAACATATTTTCCCTAGTACAGCTGTGCCAGACATAAGTACAGCTGGAATAATTAGTCGATTACTTTATTATTTAAATAATCACCCACTGTTTTGATATTTGGTTAACTGGTTTCATCTTCTCAAATGTGAATATTTTCTCCTGTAGTAAAAGAAATACTGTATTTGGCGGTTTTGGACTATTTGTCAGTTAAAACAAGACGTTTTAAAGGGGAACACCACCTAAATTAAGAATTCCATTCTGTTTTTTCTATGTCTTGGGAAAATATGATCATTATCTGTTATTTGTGAACATGAGCTTCTCACTCTCAAAGCCAGAAACCGGAGAAGTATGTCTTAAACTTGTGATGTCATAGGGTATAAAGTCTGGACACCACATAATTGACGAGTTGAGAAAATAGTCAATAGATTTATCAAAAACAGAAACAATATTTGGCTGCAGCCCTAGAAATAATTTGTAAGGTGGCTGAAAAGCTTGTGTAGCATCTGCTCAGACGCAGATTCCAACCGTAACTGGTTGCATCAGCTCGTTTCAGTTCTCCAGCGCGAGTTCTGCTGAAAAAAAAAAATCAGCTTCCTCTTCTGCCGTTGGTGCAGGCTTCCTTGTTACTGTATGTATGTAAATACAACCAGCCAGCCTGTATCAAAGCAGCCAGGCAGGAGGAATTCCCTCTAAAAAAAAAAGAGAGACTCGCCCTGGATCAGCGCTTCTGAACAAAAATGGCTCCCATGCATCACCCATATGGGGCCCTGTGTGCTGGAGTCATTCACACACACCGGATATACAGCATTTGTGAACCTAAAGCTCCATCGCTGGTGTTTTTCTCTCTCTGCATCACACAGGCTCTGCTGTATCACCTCAGTGAAAGTTTCATCTTTTCAATCACATTAACATTGGTGTTATATTTCCATTAATTAAAGATATCACAGCATCAAATAGCTTTGCAGGATAAGAAACTGATGGTGTATTAGAGAGATTTAGTAGATTCTGGAGTTAATATGCCAAGTAGAGCATGTACTAATCAGTGGCAAAGCTTCATGCAGGAAGAAACAAATGATAAAACACAGCCGGAGGGGAATGACGACTTGTCACATGGGCATAGCCTGAAATTCTGTGCCGTGTAACAGAATATTTCTTTGGTTTCTCAGTCATATTGAGATTTCAGTGGGCCCTATCTCTGAAACTCTTTATAGACATGGTAACATTGCCTGGCTCTTAGAATTGACACCACCTTTGACACTGACTTATCACACAATGCTGGAAAAACTGTAGGATTCACATGCTGCAGATGTACTTTGAAAGTATCAATTTATTTATCTTTACATGATTAGATAATATACAGTCCAGAGGTGACAGTAAATTACATTGGACCAGTGCTTCAAAATGTGGTGGTCAGGACCCTACAAGGAGTTCCAAGAAAAAATGTGAGAGGTCACTTAACAAAGTTCCAGGACAGGAAAAAAAATACTCCAGAGTTGTTTTTTTCCTTAAGTTTCTATATATATATTTGTCTTTTGACAAACTAGATAATTAAGTTCTCTAAAAAAGCTTTACATAAGCTAACTGTACTATTTAAACAGCCACTTTGGCCAAGAAAAAATAAACTCTCTGGACCTTATAGTGAAAGTAAAACAGCTTATTAAGTCTAAATTAGCAACCATTAACATTACATATACGTTTAAATGAGCATTTATGGATATGTTTTACAACACAGTGGCTACTCTGCAGTGGGCTATTTATGATTATTTGGTTCTTGAACTTCGCAGTGTTTATTTGTTTATTTTTTTTTTAACTCTATTTTTCTTCAAGACTTTTTCTTTTTTGGATTTGAAATCCATGGCTTGCCCAGTTAGGGAGTCTCAAGACTAGCCACTGATGTTGAGGTTCAGCAAATTTATAGAAAAGGCACCAGTAGACGTATGATACACATTTTAGTTGACAAAATGTTAAAACATTTACTTATTCAGTGTATAAGCTCCAGGAGATATCTTTTGACTTTTGGCATCCATTTATGGTGTAACTGTCTCCAATATTGTTAAAGTAAAAGCCTTTTGCTACTTTAATGGTTTTATTGGTAGGAAACGAATGCACATGTTCAAAATACTGAGGGGGACATGTCCCCTGCATCCCCCCTGAAATCTACACCTATGATATGCTACACATTTTTACAATTCGAAGAGGAATGTAGGAATCACCGTAGGCATACAACAATGGTAAATGGAAATTAAAATTTAAACAAAAACAAATTAACTAATAAACAAACAAACAAAAAAATATGTTTTGTTTTTTTTTTGCCAAAGCCACAGGGAGCCACTGGAGAGGGGCTAAAGACCTGCACATTGCCTAGCCCTGATGTAAGGGGAGGGAGATAAAAGAGGATAAAATGTTCAATTATGATATTTATAATTTCCCATCACAGTATTGATACATGTTGTTTTATAGTGCCTTTTCTGATCAAATCAATTGTTTTCATCTAATCCTCCAAACCAAGGTGTAGGTTTTGTTCAACATTGTAGGGGACAAATGACATTGGGGGGTTGGGGTTTTTTTCTGCATGAAGTCATGGTGTAAATACCTTTAATTCTGTCAAAAAAAGTTCTCTGCTACCTTAATGTTTTTATTGGAGAGACAAATACATGTTCTAAATATTGAGGGGGGCGTGTTCCTTCTGTCCCTCTGAAATCTACCCCATGCACCAAATTAAATAAATGACAGATCAAAGTACTTCATCACATCAATCCAAAGATCATTTCAAACCCCAATATTGCTATTAAATAGTCCTACTCATTGATATTCAACTCTGCCCACAGTTGTTTCACAGTTGAAAAGTTTATACTGTCTGATTGTGTATGTAACATCATATCACACAAATCCTACTTCAACTTAAATACTCTGAGAGCAGACATCACTCTTTGCTTGAACTGCTCTCAACTCGTGTCCACATTAAGACCATGTCCACCTCAGATGAGAGGCCACAAGTGCCACATTTTAAGGGGTCACATGCTAAAACAGTTGGGAACCATCCTGTCTGAGCTCTAGGAATCGACAGCGCTCCGGTGCTGATGTACTTTGTGGTCCTTTTTTTCTGTGGTCAGTAGGTTTTGGACCGGTGCTTAAAATCTCTTGTTGTTGGCTCCTGCTGGGAGTGTCTGACAGTCACACTTTTTCAAATTAAATGAATTGCCAGTACAGGTGAAATCCCCTGCCACACACACACACACTCCACACAGAAAACACTTTTTGTGAAACTCTGTGATCAACAGTCTGTCAGTGCTTTCAGCAGGAAAAGACTAGAACAAGAGAACAAGCCTGACAACACCTTTTCAGACCAGACCAAGTGACTTGTGTCTATGGGGATTAAATTTGTGAACAGAAGCTCTATACACTCACGCACACACACACTCACAAAGTCCCACATACACACGATGCCACAACACCTCTTTCTCAGCTGCGGGTATAAAACCACATTGACAGGAGCCTTGTCCTCTCTTGTCGAATCGTCACGCTGAAATGTTTACCTTTACATACAAATGGCCTGGTGTCATGTTGTGTCACATAATGTTTCATGGACAAATAATGTGTCCCATTTCTCAATCCGCCCTGCAACCCTTAAGCCCCCTTCTAGCCTCTATAGTCACAGCAACACCCAGGCACCATGGCTGCAAAAAAGGAACCTTGTGTTACCACAGTGAAGTGCCACTTTGAATTAAATCCCAGGGATATGGAGGTAAGCTCAATCAGCACTGCGGCTCTGAGTGTTTTGGGGAAGGCAATGGCAAACACATGAGCACCAGAGGCAAGTTGTTATCAGAGCTTTTGAGTGTAAGTTTCTCTGTCTCAGTTTACAGAAATGTTAGACAAAGTTGGATCAAAAGTTGTATCATGACACAGGAGTATTGTTCAAGCCATGCATGATTTGCTTCAAGTAGAAACTTCGGAATCTTGAAACACAAGAGTTGGACCCTCTGGGTGTGCAAGGATTGTGAGGAAGTAAAAGTTTATTCATGTATGTTTAAAACCAAAAAGTGCTCCACAATAAAAGCATTTGTAGCACAAAATATGAAAGACGGTAGGAGCTAAAAAAAAATGAACAAAACAGGAATAACATCAACAAAAGACCAAAACATCAGCCAAGAGAAAAGAGAGGAAAAATTAGTCTTAGATTCTTTTTTTTATTGTTTGAACTGAAGACCTATAGGTAGAAGTTAATATTATAAATTATTCCAAAGTATAGGGGAGAAACACATAGTCTCTCTTTATTTTAAGGTAACATTAAGGAAAGGGTAGAGGGGCAACAAAGCTACTGTAAATTAAACAAAGTATATTTAATACATTATTTTTGCAGCCATGTATTTTTATTAAAAGAACCAAATATGTAAATGTGTGAAGTAAATCTTATAATTAACATTTGCTAACTAAGAAAGGAGGATAGTTTAATGTAGCCTACTATATCCAGTTGGATAAATACATCTAAGAAGCAGTGGGCAATACAGCTTACCCTTAATTTTGAGGTACTTTTACTTCACTTTAATATCTAAATCTGCTATTTCTCAGTACAGTTCAGAGGTTAATATTGAACTTTTTACTCCACCACATTTGCAGAAAAGGCATTTGGATACAAAACCTAAAAAAGGAAACATTGTTATAGATCAAACTCAACTGTACAAGGTAGTTAGAATGAGGTCAAGTGTGAAGCAGCTATTACACTATGTGCTGCTTCATTGTTAATAAGCCAGTAATAATAATCTAATAATGTACTGTCTATAATAATTTAAGGCATATACTAATAAAATACAGCATAATTAAAGGGGCCACTCCATATGATGAGTACTTTTATTTCTTAGACTATAGATTACATTTTTGATAATGATACTTTTGTACTCTTAAAACCAGATTTTGAAAGCAGGACTTTTATTTGTAATACAGTATTTTTTGTGTTACTGCTACTTCTGCACAAGTAAAGCCTGTGAATTTTTCTGCCACGACTGTTTATGAGCTGCAAACACCAGACAGACAGATCAGTCATGCAGCTGCAGTTCTTCATTAACACACTGAAACCATTGCCTCTCCTGCACACATACATTGAACTCAGGCTTTTTAAACTGTCGTTTCCTGCAGTTCACCCTAAATGTAAATGGTGTCAGTGAAAGCCAAAAGGTCCCAGAGAGACACTGAGCATCTCCTCCTGTGTTTACGTGTTTACTTATTGTTCTAATCGTCCCTTTAGTTCTTCTTTCTCGCGCTTTAATGCGATTCTTTCCGGTTCCGCTCGGTCAGAGCGCGGGTCACCGATCCAACTACTCCCCCGTCATATTAATTACATTAATTAGCACGGGGGCTGAAAAACAAACAAGTTGTGATTAATATCTAAACTATGGCGAATTCTTTGAGGAGGTTCTGTAGGCAAAGCAAATGTGGAGCGACACCTCACTGAGGCTGCAGGGGACAAATGAAAAGATGTTTAATAAACTACTAAAATATAATAAATAATAACATTTTAAAGATATTAAAATATTGTTTAAACATTGCTATAGGGGTAAAGTGCTTGATACACTCCAAATAATTCGTCCTATTGTTTTCCACAATTGCCAACTTTTGTATAAATTTATGTTTTTAATATATTTTTAAATATATAAAGTGACATGACGACAGATTTTTTTTTATTTTAGATAATAATAATAATAATAATAATAATAATAATGATATTGTTAATAATAAATTGTCCATAATTATGATATAGATTAAATTATAAGAAATAAAATACTGTTATATCACTTAATTTAGTGTTGTATGTCAACACACTTTGTCTAATATTCACATTTACACTACCTCATTATCAGATATAGCTCAGTCAAAATATACTCTATTAATCTTATTTTCCTCAAATTGTGTCAGTTTTATTCAGGAGATATTTAATTTTTTTTTAAGTCTTCTTCCTCTTTCTGTCCCTCTTTGTATAGCTGGGCAAAAATATCCCCAATTAAAACTTGCAGAATGTAGAATGGTTTCTTCAAATAGCTCAATCGCAGATAATTGTACAGTCTTTTCTGTGAGCTCGCACGTTTAGGAAATGCACTGAATAATCCGCTGCCATGGCCATGCATACAGATTCAACTTTTGGGCCTGTAAAAAAGATAAGGATGAGGCAAGTCTGTCGAGGATTCAAGATCCTTTCTCCCTGTAGGGAAGAAGGCAGAGGGTTAGACTATATGCTGTAACTCTGTGGTCTATGTGTAACTCTGGAAACAGCCCTACATCAATATGTCCCCACAATCTCTAAGAAATGACACCAGGAGGTTATTAATAACAGATATGACTGTGTATTGTCAAAGGTAAATTTTAAACCACTCATTTTGTTGTGCACTTTATTTACCATATAAATCAGCTTGACTTAACCCCCCCTCCTATAGGCTACTTCATTACCTGCTTTAAGCTGAAGCATAACTTATTGTTTTTCCGGACAGCAGTGTGTAATTGATTTATCTGAGACTGTTCCTCCGCCTGAAGGTCAGAGCTGGACCTCCTTTCTCTTTCCCGCCATCACATGGAAACATTAGTATTTATGTTTTGATGTTGTGGGCGCGCGCCGAAGGTCAGGGTCGTAGTGTTGCAGCGCGAGGCGACAAGCAGAGCAAAATGGGTCGCTGTCTCGCGCTTTGTTCCGCACTCAATTGTCTCAGGGCTGCGCGTGAACCCTGAGACCTGCAGCTGTCTGGAGGACAGAAACGAAAAGGGAAGGAAGGAGACTGTTGACACCGAGTAGAGACACGGCGACTGTTCAAAAAATGTCTTGTAAATCGTAATGTCTCTTTTCGCAGGTTTTAATGAGTTTAGGGAGGCATTTTTGGTCGTGTTTTTCGTTATTGGTGTTTCAGAGAGATGAGAGAGGAAGTGAAGTACGGTGGCCTAAATGTCAACACTCATTCTCATTTACGTAATTCGTCCTGGCCTTTTCACATATTTTCACCTGGTGTGTTGATATCTGGTGACGCTGAGTCTGTTAGCACACAACAGGAAAACTAAGGTATTTTTGATGTGTTATCTGTCAAAGAGATCTCTGACTTCCGGCTCAAGCTCCAGCTTATCGGTTAGTCGAGCTGGAGGCGCTCATGCCTATTTGTTATAATTTCTCCTCCAACAACAGACTTCCGGTATACTTTCAGCTTTTGTTTCAGACTGGGATGTGCAATTATTTACACAATAACCTACTAAATTTTTCAAAGCATGTTTTTGTCACTTTTATTTTAATGGGGAAACGAGATATTTTTAAAATGTATTTTTTTTAATGTTTGTGTGTGAACAGGTGCATTGGGTAGGCTAAATGAAGGTGTGCATGTAAAGGAAAGACAAGGACGAGTTTTTGTTTGTTTATTTTTTGAGGGGTTTACCTGTCTTACTTTTAGGCTAATGCTATAAGAAAAAATAGGCCCTGTGTTACAAGGTGCAGGCAGACTATAACTAAATGGAGTGGAAGCTCTATGTTGGTCTAAACTCAGTCTTAAACTCTGTCTACAGATGTTTGCTTTAGTAAAACGGCAGAGCCAAAGAGGACACACATGTTCAGGAAATCTAGAATGTCATTGTTCCGCCAGAGAAGAAAGTTCTCCATGACAACTAAACAAAACGGTGAGTATCACTATGAGTGGAAATTTTCAGTTGGCAAATTAATATTTAAATGAAATGTTACGCGTTCACAGGTGTGTGTGTGTGTGTGTGTGTGTGTGTGTGTGTGTGTGTGTGTGTGTGTGTGTGTGTGTGTGTGTGTGTCTGCGAACAATCTGAGCTGAGGACCGGAACTATCCGTTTCGTGACAAACACTTTGCACACAGCGCGTGCAAGAGAAGAAGACTGCACCCTCCAACAGCAGAGCAGTGAAGTTGAAGGTGTAACCCTGTGTACTGCACCTGCTCCACAGTCTTTCAGTCCGTGCGTAATGCGTAAAGAGCACCGTGCGTAACAGGTGTATACTGGTGAAGGAGGGGGGAAGTTTGGTGAACCCCCTCAGAAACGCTCGTTTGGAAGCTGCTGAAAGGACACTGGGCATAAATACACTTAAGAATCAACTTCCTCTTATTCTTACGCTATAAAACAGACTAAAGCCTGCACCGGCATTACGCACATTATCCAATGTTACCTGCCTACAGAGCTATCTTGCATCCCAGAGGAAATGAATGTAACATAAAAGAGGGGGAGAGAGTCGGGGAAGACGGAGAGAAGGAGAGTGGGGCGGGGGCGGGAAAGTTTAGTAAAGTGGAACTTGGTAACAGATGCGAGTGAGGGGGGCGCGGCCCTGCAGGGAAGGATGGAGGTTGTATGTTGTGTGTATGTATGCTTGACCGTGCGTGTGCGCGTGTGCTAATAACGTGCACATGAACGTGTTTGTGTGTGCGAGCTCGTGCGAGAAAAGGACAGGACATGAGCGCACATTGAGAGAGCGGCTCTTTTACTCGGCGTGATCATTTCACGCTTCCCCCCGAAGCCTTTTTTCCACCTAAAGCGTTTAGTTGCAGCTGACTGAGCACTTGCAGGGAGTGCAATAGGGAGCGGAAGGGTCGAATTATTTCAACCTACAACTCGCCCCAAAAGTAGTCGGAGAAAAAAAAAAGAGAGGGAGAGGGGAAAACAGCGCCAGAGAGTGAGGGAGAGAGGGTGAGGGTGAGGGAGAGAGAGAGGAAGAGAGGGAGAGGGGGAAAAAGTTTTTGTTCTTTTCCTTTTTTTCTGCTTTCATCGCCTCCCCCTGTTCTAACCGGGTAACATGGACCAGGGGCCCAAGAGTCCTGCACTGCGGCTGGGGAGATCAGGTAGGGGCGCACCGGCTCTCTCGAGCTTAATTTCACTTATGAGGAGTTGAATTTATCTGTGTGCCAAGAAACGCGTTTTGATGTTGTTTGTTTGTAAAAGTTTTTTTTTTTTCTACGAATGCAAAACTTTTCAATAGGAGTTATGGAAGTTATTTGTGGCAATTTAAGTCATTAGAAATGCTTCTTTTTAAACTTTGGTGTTATGTCCCGAGTTATCAGAAGTATTACAAAGTGTTGTGAAATGATCCTGCATGGCGAAAATGAGGGAAAAGTGGATCCTTGACATATTTCTGAAGTAGCCTTTTTGTCTACACACTTATCATAATGTTTTCTCTCAAGTTTGTGACTTTTGAATGAAACTTCTGACTTTTGACTCTGTTACTGGAAAACTTTTTTTGCTGTCTTTTAAAAATTCTTACACTTAAAATGTAGCTTTTGGAGTTTTGGATTTATATTTTTGTTAGATTAAAATAGGATTTGGATGTCAGTAATGGCTTTGTTCAGTCATTAATTTTAATATAGCCTACTATCTTTGGCACGGTCATAGATAAACTTCAGTGGCAGAACTTGTTGGTTGGGCTTGGCACCACATTCTGCGTCAGGTCCACGTGTTCGTCTGTGCACCATCACCTGAGAGGGGTACATTTCATACCCTGATTGATTATAATTACAAAGACTCTGGATTTGTGCAAGACTGTGGTGGGGTGTGCGTGTTTGTGTGGCAGGGATACACTATTACGCACGCACAAATTTTCCCATATATTTGTCAAATGCAATTCAGTTAACTAAAAAAAAGTCTTATGATGACTGTGCCAATGTGAGATTACAAGGACTGAAAGCTCGTAGTTTATTGTTCGTGTTTTGTGTTTCAGTCCAGAATAACTCTGTAAAGGAGCGTGGGCTTGGCTTCTTTCCCGCGTGTCTCCATTACTTTATTCAACAGGTTCATCTCGTATGGGCCTATTCATAAAACAGCGGGGTCTGGTACAGCAATGGATCAGGCCATCGACCTTGTTATGGCACCCAATGGATATCACATCATTTCATATTGCTGCCCGCTGTGTCTGCATTGATAAAACGTCGTTTGTCATTAAGAACCGGTGGGCAGGTGATCCTCTCTGAAAGGCCAGTGTGCTTCGTGTTCAGGCTTTGCTCCAGAAAAGCACAAATCTGCCTCAGTGGTGCCCCTGGTTGCCTCTCACTGAGAGTATGGTGATGCACGCAAAGTTGATGTTAAAGACATAAAACTACATTTTTATTGAGGTGCAGGCTGCATTTACTGTTGTTTTTCATATTAATGTTCACAATATAGTGACAAAGAAGCGCCGATTCCGACATGTTTTCTCATAATAGAAATAAATTAGCCTGTGCCCGGCCTTCTATGGAAATTTGTCATCAAGTAATGCCTATGGTTTGTAAGACAAATAATGCCCCCTTTGCAGGCTTTTGTGGAATGGGCCTTACCCCTGGTAAACGCTGAAAGCAGTGGGATTTGTAGCAATTGGATAATAACCTTTTAACCACTGAGGAAATCAGAGTTTAAAGGAGGCCCTCCCCTATTGGTGTGTCAAGTCTTTAGGGCCCAGGGCCTATACCTACAGCCTCTCCATTTCCTCTCTCTTTAAAATACGTGCACGGGGTACAAAGGAGAATCTGTGAGAATGAACGTGGATCTAATGAGACCCCCCCCCCCCCCCCCGCCCCCCTTCTCTCTTCCCGCCCTGTAGGTTGGCCGTGCGTAAAAGTGCGTATAGGTCGGTTCTTTCCAATATTCCAATAAGCGGGGCCGCCATTTCAGTCCCCGTCTGAGGACAAGTGGGCCAGTGGCTGACGTTAAATTATTTTTTACTAATGAGAAAAATTAGGTCACTTATCTGCTCTGGTTTTATAGAAATCTTTGATTCTTGACACCCCCTATGACTTTAATAAATGCCTTTCAAATATATCCTCCCTCTTTCCATTATTATAAGCCCGGCACAGGCAAAATTGGATTCCCTGATGCTTAAGTGGTCATTCTCACTGAGAGACACCATTTAGGTTCCAGCTTTAGTGCAGATATACTGTGTCACCTTTAACCAACCCTTTTGTGCATGCGTACCTGCAGCTTTATGACCAAACACCATGACACCCAGATCTCCTGGCTATCTGGGCGCCATGCATTATATATTTCCTCTTGCATAATATTTGATTCTCCACCTTAAAGTCGATGCCAAAACGCGCACTAAACAGACATTACAGTCTGTGTGAAGCACAGGCCAAATAAGCTCTGTGATGTTGCGGAAACCAAGACAAGCAGCGATAGAGAGAGATGGAGGACTGAGGAGAATATGAGGGGAGGGAGGGGAGAAAGAAAGCGAGAGAGATGACCTCACATGGCATAGCCTACTTTCGTTTTGACCTCAAGTGCCCCATCATAACACAGGTCTGATATTACGGCCAGCAGGGCCTTGCGCTGCGCCTGACAGATGACAGACTGGTCTTTACCTGCATTATCATCGAGTCAAATTGTTACAGATATGTCCATTTGATCAGGCCCCTGAGTGTGAGAGCCAGTGAGTGTGATTCACCTGCTCGGCACACAGTCGAGTTCCACCTCGGGAAGTCCACGACGGCTCACTCTCCAGTCCATATATTTTATTTATTAGTGACGACTTTTATATTTTATAAGCAAATGAAAACTTAAGAAGAGATACGGGAGCTTTCTCATTATGTTTACAGTCAGCGGG
This sequence comes from Epinephelus fuscoguttatus, assembly GCF_011397635.1. Taxonomy (NCBI): domain Eukaryota; kingdom Metazoa; phylum Chordata; class Actinopteri; order Perciformes; family Serranidae; genus Epinephelus; species Epinephelus fuscoguttatus. Next base: position 40,887,558 of record NC_064754.1, on the reverse strand, counting down.
CGTGTAATAAACGAGCTGGTGGAGTTAACATGCGCTATTAATTTTTCATTGCTTTTTCGTTTCGAGGCTCGGGCGCAAAAAGCAAAACAGCCGAAGCTTTCATGGTGGATGGAGGGAAGGGGAAGGAGAGGAAGAAAGAAGGGAACACTTAAACAACAACATTGCCTCCAATTTGCCTCCAAATGATTATCACAAGTCAACCACATTCTTACTAATGTTTAAAAAAGTATACGCACACTCTTCCTCCCCCCTCCTCCTCCTCCCTCCCGCCCTCCCATCCTCCCATTTCCAACACTGGAGAGGTAATGAAATATGGTAATGGATTTGGACTCCCGGATTAAAGTCGTCCTACCCTGATGGAAGTTTTCTCCAAATTTCCAACCCTAAAGCAACAACAATTTGTATACATGATTGATTGTGTTTGGATTTTTTAATTGCTTATGTATTTAATTTGCAAATCGGAGAGACAAGGGCGACGGCTGCAGTTTACTTCTGTGGGGAGAAAGGCGCTCGTGTCTATATCTCAATAAATAAAAACAGACTCGGGCTGCAGAACGAGCACAATGAAAGGGAAATAAAAAACGTAGAGATATAATATTGTTATGCCTTTGAATGCCTGTCTGGAGACATCTGGAGCCAAATACTCTGCCAAAGCAAAAAAAATATTTATTTATCTGGGAACTGGGAATGACTACAAAATACTGTAAATATAAGAAGCTGTATATTGTATCATGCATATATCTAAAAAAAAAAAAAAAAAAAAAAAGGAAATAGCCAACAGATTTCCAGGGTATTTTCTCGCAGCAGTGTCTCTTACAGTTTTTGTCATTGTCTATATTCGACTGCTTTTGCTCCTTTCGGTGATTTGTGGCCTCCGCTGCAGGCCTGGTGTTTGGTACATGACCCAAGCCTTAATATCTACATTCTAATTTTTCTTGTTTGTGTGTGTGTGTTGTCGTTTTTATGATTAAAAAACAAAGAATCAATGTGATTTGCTGGGTTGTCAGATTTGTATGAGGCCCTAATTCATGAATACTCAGTCAAAAAGGATGTGAAATATGAATGAGGATTAGTGCGTACTTTACTGTCAGTGGATTATAAAGCAGAGACGTGGAATCAATGAAGATTTATGAAACCATATTTAGTGCTGAACATCTGGGTTAGAGGAATAGAGTGATTTATTTAACAGCCAAAATCACAGTTTGAGTATAACATGTTTCCATGCGGGTCTGCGTGCTTTAAACTCTGGGTCAGTTCAGGGCCCCATGCGACCGCTTTAAAGACTCTTTAAGTTCAAGTGTGCTTATTGTAAAGTCCCTGTATGTCTCGCATTTGCGCGTGTGTATATATGTGCACGCGCGTGTGCGCATTAGGATACATTGCCCAAGGTTGAACGCCCCCTCGTGGTTCATCCCGCGCACAGCCCCACCAAAAGAAGCCTCCGACAGAGAGCAAAAACCAAAGACAACCTCCCACTTTCTGACATGATTTTGAACAGAAAACAATAACTGGGAAAAAAATTAGAGGAAGAAATGTGTTTGTTTTAATGAGGACAACCTGAGTGTTTGAGTGTTTATAACTCTAGTTCACTAGACCTGAGGGGGCTGAAGTGTACGTTATGAAATGAGCCTATACACCAATAATTCAGAGCAAGAAAATGTACAAAAAAAAAAGAAAAAAAAAATCAGAAATTAAATAAACTCAATAATATCATACATTGACCTTTTCCGTATCAGATGCATTGCCTTGAGGTACATCAAGCATGTAACTCCTGTGAGGCTAAACCTGAAAACTATATGAATAAGGTAAAGACTGTTATTGTTGTTGTTCATTAGTGAGTCACCTTAATGATCCTAAATGATATAACAGGTGTCTTTAATGATACCGTTGTGATTCGCTTGTGTCTCTCCTGTATAGCTCCAAATGTGTCTAATCTCAGGTTTATGCGCGCAGTATAAACACCGAGGAACAGAAATGATTAAATGTCTAGGATCAGGAAAAAGGGAAATAACACTTTTTTAATTTGGCTCATGCTTTAGGCTATTTGTGTGTTTAATATTACAGGGGCGAGGCTTAGATATGCCCTCTCAAATCAGGTGGGACGAACATGTAATGAATCCCTCTCTCTCTGTCTCTCTCTCTCAGTTTGGAGTGTGAATGCGGAGCTCGCCAATTGCATTTCATTAAAAAACGACATCCGTTTGGATCCGCAATCAATTAGGTAATGAGTGGGAATGCATGTTTCATATGTTTCCTCTCAATTCTCCCCAAGCTAAAGATTTATAACATTGTGCTGAAGCAGGGAAATTATGCAGGGGTGATTGTTTTCATAACACTTGACAGCTCTCACTCCTGTAGGCCTACAGAGATAGTTTAAGGAACAGAAGGTTTTTAAGGGAAAATTAAACATGTCTCCCTTAAATGCAGAGTGCCTTTAAAATCTGCATTTCTGCTTCCATGTATTCCTTTTCTCCCTCTGCTCTTTTTCCTGTCTACCTTTAATACAGAAATATGAACACTTACTGTTTGAGTTCCTGAGCATTCCCTCATTTATAAAGCCTTGCTGCAACTAAGCCTCATTTTTAGTAATACTCAATTAATTAGCCATTTAATATTGACATGAATAAATTGAGCACAAATGGGTATAAAGGCATTAAGTTTCTTACTTCGTTAATTGAAATTAAACATATGATCATTTACTCCCGGAGCCCTGCGTCGCTTCGCCGAGCCTCCCCATTGGTGGATGGACAATACATGCGGGGCGTCATTGGCCCACGGGATTCCCAGCAGCCAATCGGCGCGCTCCCCCGCCCGATTCTATCTGGGGTTGGCTGTGACGTACAGGCAGCGCTCGCCTCCTGATTGGCTGGATCCGCTGTGAGTGACGGGCAGCTGGCCGGCGCGTGTAGGTTAGGGTTCCAGGGGTTTGGGAGCGCGGGTGCTGTCCGCACGAGAGCAGGTCCTGAAACGCGGCGTGCGCCACCGTGGACGCTGGGCGCAGGCAGCTTTTCTCAGTGTAGTTAAAGAAGCCTGTTTATAGGCTACATATTTGCACCTCAGTCTCTGACGTTTTCTGGCGTGAGCGCGGAGAAAACTACCTTTTGAATTTGGACAGGACTGTTTGCTTTTTCAGCGCGAAGAAATGCGTCTCCAAACTCATAAACCGGGAGTCCAGTAGCGTTCGTGCAGCGAGTCCTGGTCAACACAGAGGGGGGAAGAGACAGAGTGACCAAGAGCTGCCTTTCCTTCATACTCACAGGATAACAACTCTCACGTCAGCCTCAGCAGCTTTTACTCAAAGCACAGTTTTTGTTAATTTCCCTGCTGCGCAATTTTCTTTATTTTTCTTTTCTTTTGGCACGGTGGATATGAGACTTCAAGATGTGAGCACTCATCCGCTCTCACTCGTTCTACTGATGGGAGATTACCAAGTGTTAATGTGAGAGCAACTGCCGAGGACGATTTGTGACCAGAAGAAAATGTGCAGCAAATAACTTGGAAGAAAAATAACCGTGGATCTGTAAAGAATATTTTTTAAATTTTTCGAACTGGGTTTTTTTCCTTTATTATTATTTTCTTATTTTTAAAAATTTGAACAGACTGAAAGGAAAAAGTTCAGCCCCCCCATCGGCTAAATCGCAGTTCAGGGGTCACGGCCAGCGGACCGAGAAGGAGAGAAAGGGAGGGAGGCTACTTTGTTTGCTCTCCATATTTTTCATTTCATTTTATTTTTGCAGAAGTTTGACTCTTTTTTTTCTCTCCTTGGACTGAGGCGACTCGCTGTAGATCAGCAGTTGAGGGAATGAGCACTGCTGCTGTCTTTACCCTCCTCTGGTTTTGGAGACGCCAGAACAGACCCGGTGTGGTGTCCCGTCCCCATGAGGAGGGAGCCCGTCTCTGAGTCATATTTTTGACGCCATTTATTTCTTCCCGTCCACCTGAAAATCTCCCAGTTTCCCTATTTTTAATGTGTTTTTATTAGTTCGACTTGTGTAACGCTGTCAACTAATTAACAGTCTTTTTTTAAGATATTATTTAAGCAAATTAAAATCCTCTCATTATAGGGGACTTGTACCCCCTTCCATTTACTGGAGGTCACTTTGTGTCAGTAAAGTGGCCGACTGAAGCGGGGTGTCCGGTGGCATTTTTAAGACCCCTCACACCGTACCGGGGCCCTGCAGCCCCTCCACCTTAACGATGGAGATTCACTGTAAGCACGACCCGTTTGCGGCAATGCACAGTAAGTTTACACGTTTATAATTCCCCCCCATCTGCATGATCCCATCTGCCCTGAACTGAAACAACCCCCACACCTCCAACTCTGTGTGCATATGCAATAATAACAGCGGAGTAGCTTCCAGCTGCACCGTACACTGCAAAAAACATCCGTGCTTTGAGTCCGAAACCATCTTTTCTTACTGGAAAGTGTAGAGTAATATAAGCTAAGGAAGTTTTTTTTTTGCAAATAACGTTTTGATATTTAATTGACTGCATTCGTTTAAAAATATTTTTTAAATCTCGAAACAACCATGGAGAAACTTTGGAAATCTGCTGTGCAGCTGAATTATATCTTCCCATATTAACACTTATTTTTTATATATTATGTATTTAGTTGGTTGCTCCACTTAATGACTCCTAAAGAGATATTTTTTGCAGTGTTTATGCAATTTTAGGCCCAAAATTGTTAGCACTACAGTCTCCCTTGTTTGTGAATTTGCTATTTATCCTCGTTATAGATTATTTATGTCTCTCAGAATTTTGTCAAACAGGTGTACTGTGACTAAATTTGGCACAGGGCGTGGAATTGGAGTTATTTTGGAATTGGGAAATGCATTGTAATCCAGGCTGTGCATACCTACATTGTGTTGTATTTGTTGGTGCCTTGTGTGTGAGACGGTTTGCTGTGTTCCCCCCTTTGAAGAGAAGAGGGGGTGCAGGGGTCAGAGAGAGAGAGAGAGAGAGAGAGAGAGAGAGAGACTGGGGTAACAAAGCATGACTAAAAGCTGAACTTGATCCACAAACAGTAACAGTGTTCCCAGCACATAACCAGGTTAGACAGACACACACTGCACTTTACGCACACAGGTGCAGGCGGGCAGATCTGCTCGGGTCTTATAATCATACTAATAATAACAAGGTGAGACTCTGTTGATCCCCTGCAGAGAAATTCTCCTTTCACTGCCCAGCAGGTCAGAGCTCACACAGGTTCAGCCTCGCAGCAGCATGCAGCGTGCAGCAGCGTCTTGCTCAAGGACACTTCAGCAGAGCAGGGGCTTGGGGACACGCAGGGTTTGGAGAGGGAGGGGGACACAAGTTGTTCATTCAGTCGTGACATGGCGGGCCCTGCTTTGTTTTTTTCAGAGCACTTTCCCTCCCCAAATACTAGCTCACATGGAAGTTATTTTATGCAAGCCTGCACCGGTGTTAATATTAAAAAACTGAAAATATTTCAGTCGTTGAGCACTGAGTTGTGATTTTCGAAGGAAAACCACAAAGCAGTAGGTCCTATCAGTATGTGGCCACCACAGCTAACTACAGTCCCACATATAATAACTGAAATGAAAATGTTCAGTTATAATCAACTCCAAAGATTGGCTGTAATGGTCAAAATAATAAGAAATAATTAAATTAGGAACTTTACGCGTACTTCCAGCAAGCTTTATCAGCACTATTTTGTTAATGTAATGAAAAATGTGATTTTATTGAGTCCCATATTCGCCACCTCCGTGTTTAGCATCTGCACTTAAAGCTGAATGAAGCGTCCTATAGGCATTTCAGCGTGTAATAGATTATGCTTTAGGCTATATATATTTTATTTAGTCCCGGAGAGAAGCCGTGTTATGTGACTGACAGAGGTTCCCACGGTGCGTTATCCTGCAGGATTTAAAAAAAGAAGAGGCTGCACACACACACACACACACACACACACACACACACACACACACACACACACACACGAAAAGAAAAAAAACTAGAACGAATCATGTTTCCTCTTCCCTGCAGTTTCACCAAAGCCAATGAAGCGCGGTGCTGACGGTAACAGCGGAGCTAAAGTTATATATGTCAAAGCCCGGAGACGCTTTAAAACGATTACACCTAAAAAATGTCAAAGGTAGAGAGAGAGAGGTTGGGATGAATCGACTGTGACGCGTGGAAATGTTGCAGTGTGTGTGTGTGTGTGTGTGTGTGTGTGTGTGTGTGTGTGTGCGTGTGTGTGTGTGTGTGTGTGTACTAACACTTTCATAAAATAACTTTTCACAAAGTCACAAGTCTTTGCAGCACGTGTGTTGGCGACTTATTTACATTTCTACTTTTAAGTTATTCGCCCAAGCTGGCTGTAAATTCTACTTCTTTCGTTTCATTTTTTCAACCTAAAATTTTTATTTTTTAATTTCAACATCTAATTCGTTTTGTACGTTTCGGCTTTAACACTCTTTTATGTTGGTAATAAAAGAAAAAGATAATATTTCCTATGGTCCATATCACTGCTGAGACTTCGTTATAACTTTGCAAACTCCGGAGCCTGTTTTGAACCATAGGCGCAACAATATATAGCAGCCATGTTTAAAAAATCTATACCAGGTAATTGTGATGATAATGAGCTGAATTTCATAATCACATATTGTAATGGTAATGGTGGCATGCTGAATATTAAGTAGGCGAGGCTGTGGCCTACCTTGGTGATCGGCTCATGGGTTAAAGAAAAGGGGGAAAAATGACAGGCAAAAATAGGCGACATACGCAAAGGAAAAACAGTCGTTAAAAACACGTTTTCTACATGAAAAAAAAAAATCACAAATTTTACTTGAATCGCACGTTATCCCGACCACTGTCCACGGAATAACGAAAGTTAAAAAACAGCATTTAATTTATCCAATTTTTACGCAAGCATACCATTTTTTTTAATTAAATCGTGGTTTTTCTCACGGGAATCTCTGCAAACTGACTTCTTTTGATACAAGATAACTATTTATAAATCTAACCGTTTATTAACGAGGTTCCCTGAGTCACACTTCGCCGACAGAATATTAATTACTCTACCTTTCAGGAGAAAAATAACACTATACGTCCAAAACGCCTGGCTGGCACATCTCACAGATCTATTCACTGTTTGCTCAAGGAAATGTGCTTCATCTGTATTCTCGCGGGCAACTTTCCAAACAGGTTTTCAGCCAAAAGTAATTTCTAGTTCCCCCCTTTTTTCCTTTTTTTTTCAAGAGAGAAGAGAGAGAGAACCGGTGGCGTTTTGTTGCGATTTCTCTCCTTTGCTTTATTTTTGAGTCGTCAGGCCGTGACGAGGCAGATGAGAGATGAGGGAGGGAGAGAGAAGGAACGAGAGAGGGAGGGATGTAGTGGGAAGAGAGAGACAGAGAGCCTAATGGACTTTATTTTCTGGATGGGGGAGCTCGAATATATTCTGCTTTATCTCTGTATTTTTTCCTCCCGGAAACAGTGAATCAATCAAACATTTAAGGAGGTGCTGGGCTTTTAAGTCAGCTCCTATAAAGGGTAAATAAATAAAATACAACAGGGCTGCATAATGACCCCTGGTCCCCTGGCAGTCTCTGTCCCACTCTGAATCTGTTTCTCTGGGATGAAAATGAAGCTGCTGCCTTTGCCAACAGTTTCCCGTCCTCAAGAGACTGTAGGTTCAGCTTTTTATGGAAAGACCTTTAAAAGCCAAGACACCCTAATTTGGCAGAATCTTTGTATCTAATTTGCAACAAAACCTCCCTCCCCGGCCAGTGCTGATTGAATTTCTGGGAGCAAGTGTGATGAGTTACTGGACCTCTGTTGCTAAACTCACACAGCTGTGAGGGAACATCAGTCCTGAATTCTTCTGTTAGGTGACGTCTTTAGAAATACATCTTTTTTAGGCATCTACCCACAAGAAAGGGAATGGATTCCTCCCAAAATGCAAGACAATATTTGGCTGTTTTCTGGTTATAATGGTAAAAAAAAACCCTGCAACATCAAATTTAGTCTGAGGCCAACACCATTTCTTGCGCTGCCAAATAATGCAGTTATGTAAAAACATGGCATATAGTCTTCAAAATGCTACCTTTTTAAAGAATTATGCTACAGTGGTTGATAAACAAATGCCTTTATAGAATGTGTAAGTTATTGCATTTGTCCCTATCAGTATTTATAGGCTCGGAAAATAAATTTCAAACACATAATCCCCATAACCTTCCCCATGAATGGTGAGAGTCTGAACGTCTAATGCCAACAGTAAATACACAGATAAGTGAATAAATAGTTATCTGGAGGTTTTTGTAGGTCACAAGTCATTCCTCTCCATCTCTTTACAAAGCAAGGCGTATTTCATGCCCTGGCCCAGATAGGAAGGGTGAAAGGAACCATTTCATTTACTCTTATCTGAGAAAGAGGGAGAGAGGGAAGAGAGGGAGGGGGGCGAATCTTCTCTGCAGATACCTGTGGTGAGGAGGACGTAGCACAGTCGGCTTCTATAAACGAGCCTGCAAAAACTGTGCTTTTATTCATCAAAAGGTTTCAGGACATAATAATAAAGAGAGGAGGGAGGAATAATGCCTTCGCACAGCTATACAAAACGTTCACAGAGAGCGAGAGAGTGTGTGTTGAGGGCTTGAATTTGTCCATGTAGGTCAGCAGGCTTGCTCTGGCGTTGAGGTAAATCTGAAAATGTGTGTGTGTGTGTGTGTGAGAGAGAAGAGTTTTCTCTCTGCATCTTAGCACCAAGTTGGATCATAAAATCCCAACATGCACACACACACACACACACACACACACACACACACACACACACACACACATTACAAGAACAGTAAGGTTTGGTAAGGTTTCCCTCAACTTGTGGCGGGCCACCCAGCACCCAACTGGGCCATGGTAGGGTGAGGACCATTCTCTAACTCAAAATGAAAAGAAACTGATTCATGCTGGGAATTTTTTTGTACTTTGGATGTAAATAAGGTGCCAGAGTGCAAAAAAACATCAAAATAAAGCTTGTTTATACAAAAAGGGCCAGGGGAAGATCCCCCCAGACCCCTCAACAAAGGTTCAGGCAAAGCCCTGAATGTCAGTCTAGCAACGCGCCTGCCCACACCTGACCTGTCTGAGGCTGGTGCTCATTTACTTCTTGGCAAAGATGAGTAAGGACAGCAAACGTTGACAGGCTGAAAACAGGCTGTTCTTTTATTATATACACTGATAGATATTAGTAATGTTTTTTATTAACTGGCCCCTGGCTTCCAGTCAGTTGAGTATCCCCAGTTTAATGGCAGTTTAGGGCTATGCTTAAGGTGCTGACCATGAACGATGACATCCCCAGTTTAAGTTCAACTAGGGACCTCTCTCTTCCCCTGTTCCCCATCATGTCTTTACCATAAACTTTCTAATAAATGTCTCAAAATATGTAGGGATGAAAGAGGACCAATGATCAGCGGAGTTCAGGCAGCAGTGAAGTGCTTCCCAGATGATCTCATGATAGATGGTGTAGTCTGTCAAGCCCTTTGAAGGAAATCTGAGAATGTGATTTTGGGCCATGCATGTAAATAAAACTGACTCCACCCTGCACTGACCCAGGAGCAGAATAGTACCTGCTTACATTAATATTCCATCACCAGCATGTTCACTCACAGGAAAGCCAACAAATCATCATAATAATGTGGGATAGTACAAGGACGCAATTCTTACAGATATATTTGATATCATTTTAAACAGCAGATGCAGTACACAACAGTATCCTGGATGTATGGCCCAGATTTTGTGCTGTTTCCATAAATAGCAAATATTCCAAATACAATCCGCAATCACCAAGTTAAAAACTATCAGTTCAGTTCCCAATTAATGATTGACTTCATCCAGAGGCAGCGGTGTGATATTATTGCAGTGCTGCCTATCAAACATACTAAGGGCATTAAGAAATATTTTCATATATCACTTAAAAACATGCATTACCTCAGCCCAGAATAATGTCCCTGACTTTTAGTCCCCTACCTTCACTTTCTCTCTCTCTCTTATTGTTCATTTCTACTACAGTCATTCTACTGTTATATTTATTTTAAAAAAAAATTATGCCCTTGATTTTAATTTTTCAGCATGGTGTTGAAATCATATCAAATATTGATATTTTTCAAGGTGTTGTTTCGAAGTTAGAAATTCCAGTATGAAGTCAACACGAGCCCCTACCATGGGTTATGTCCCCCAAACGCTGGATCCTACATATCCCATAATGCAAAAGTGTCAGCCTTAGACACATCAGTAGTGTTTCTGCAATTTGTAGTGTTCAACCCAAGCTGGGATAACTCACACCATGAGGGTTGATTTCTCACAAAACTCCTCCAGAAGTTCAAGCTGAGTCCTACTTGATGAATGAACTGGTTTTGATGTGTAAAATAGTGATAAATGAAAAATGCTTTTGCTACAGCTGATGTGATTATATTGTCCTTAAGGTTCATGCCGGTTGTTACATTTCATGCCGTTTAGACTTTGAGCTTCAGCTGAGCCCGGTGTTCATGGACATTGCATAAATATGACTCTGTCTATATATTGGTGTCTTTTGTAAAGAGCGATTGCTTTTCAAATTGTGCTGTCTGCAGCAGGCATCTGCATAATGAGGCTTCTTCTATCTCAAAAAATAAAGTAGTAAGGAAGAGAGTGACCGCTCACATCAGCCGTTTGGAAATAGCTTTGTTTGATTTCACAGAATGAGACTGTAGACTTCACATTTTTGTATTTATCCCCCATGTGTGGATCTATTTATATTTGAGCTGGAGGAGGCTGTGTGTGTGTGTGTGTGTGTGTGTGTGTGTGTGTGTGTGTGTGTGTGTGTGTTTCTTTATTTTATGCTGATGGAGGGAAGAAGAGGACAGGGGGACAGGTTCAGGGGACAGCTTTGTGTTTAAGGGGGTATCCCTGCTGGGGTAATGTGTTTAAAATCTATTACCCCCACAGCTAGGATTAGTGTGTGTGAGGGTGTGTGTGTGTGTGTGTGTGTGTGTGTGTGTGTGTGTTTCCCCTAAAGACGTAATCACTATGGTAATACAAAAGCCAGTGGATTATGTGGTGGAAAAAATCTGGTTGATTTATACTCTGCCTTTGGTGAGATATACAGTACACATATACAGCATATACACACACACTGTTGTCCCAAATAGTTCTTCTCATTTTTGTCATTTCTGCTGCGTACTGTATCCCACTACTGCTGACTATATTATATTATTTTTACATATATATACATATTGGCTGGTACAGTGGTTGTTGTCTCACAGGAAGAAGTGCCAGCAGGTTCTCACCTGGTTTGACTGTTTGGAGCTTTCGATGGAGAGTCTGCAGAAGTGTGAACGTGTTTGACTGAGTGTGCTTGCTTTAGACGGCTGACCCGTCCAGTGGTCTACCCTGCCTCTCTTCAGGTGCATGCTGGGACTGGCTCCAGGACTGGTATTAAAGCTAAAATAATCAGTCGACTGATAGTTTAGGGGACTGACAGAAATTAATTGGCAAAAACTGATTATTTGCTTCAGTGATTTTTAAGCAAAAATGTCAGTAATTTTCTATTTTTAGCTTCTTCAGTATTGTTACGAGTCTTTCGTGGTCATTAACTGAGTATCTTTGCATTTTAGGCTGTTGGTCTGACAAAATGAGTAATTTAATGACGTCACCTTTGGACATTTTTTGTTATGTTCTGATGATCGGAATGCACACTAAATCCCATGTCATAGGCGTACATTTGGGGGGGACGCGGGGGACACGTCCCCCTCTATTAAAAACATGAACGGAACGTATCAGAAGACATATTTCACAGTATTTGATGCATAATTTTGTTTGGCGGAGGCCCCCAAACCCCTGTTTCATATGTGTCCCCCCATTTGTAAAAACAAAACTTACGGCCATGTCTCTGGTTATACTTTGCTCCACTTCACGCCCATTTCCTGCTTAATGTCCATGCTCCTTTGCTGCTGCTATATAAATCAGTCAGTCAAAAGCAGAACTTAGCCAGATGATTAACAGGCGGCTATGATTTTCTGTGTCTAATATTTAGAAGAGCAAATGTTATTATCAGTTTATAACATCAGAATTCTGTAAAGGCTGAGCTTCTATTTAAGTCTATTCTCGTGTATACCAGTCTTATTCTCTCTCATTCATTTACTTCTGTTTCATCCCTCAGGGGGAATATTAGTGGTATCCTTCAGTAAGGGGCCAGGGCCAGGCCTTGGTCAATAATTAATTGAAATCCCCTCATTTACTTAAGATCTTAGCTTACTCTGCCCCGGGTGAAAATGGGCAAAGTTTGCACTTTGGAATAGTCAAACTGGTGTATTATGGTGAGCCAGATAAATCAGCGGCAGGAGAGAAATCACATGTATATGTGATAGTAAATTGACTCCAGCAGCTGTGGGATCCTTCCTGAAGTTAATATTTCTTTAACAAACCTTCCAAACAATAATGATACACACACACACACACACACACACACACACACACACACACACACACACACAGCAAATCCTATAGCAAAATAAGAGATTTCTTGTACTACTTTTATATTTTTCAGTGTTGGTCAGTGATTTAGGGAGCATGCCATGTTTTGACATGCAACTGTTGACACACAGCAACAAGCTGTTAATGGCACAAATGCCACATAATGTTTTTGTTGAAGTCTTGGTGAGTAGTCGTCTTTCACTGGTCAAGAGAAATCCATGAGAACAGGCGGCATTAAAGCCGAGCAAATAAGGAAAAATATGGACGCTTTAATCCAGACTGGAATGTGACTATTGGATGTCACTTTCATGTAAACATTACTGATAAATGGCTGACAGAACAGCCTTTTAACAAGGCATTTTAACTCCAACTGCTTCAGTTGAGCTGTTCAGCAGTCAGCGTAGTGGATTTCAGGGTGATGCAGGGGATACTTCCCCCTTAATATTTAGAATATGCGCATTTGTCACCCCCAATAAAAATGTGAAAGTAGCAGAGGACTTATTTTGACAAAATTAAAGACATTCACCAGAATGCAGGAAATTAAGCGTTTGGTGCTCAAAATTTTCTGGAAGACCCCCAAATCCCCCTGTTTCATGTGTCCCCCTGAATGTTGAAATGAAACCTTCGCCCATGGCCAGTTAACAATGGAGGACTGCAGCTGTATTGAGCACCTCTTGTATCACACCCCTCCTACAAACTTAAGTCTAAAGTCAAAGTTTCTTTAAAAAATGGTTTTAATTAATCTATAAAGAGGTTATCTGAGGTTGACAGAAGAATCATGATGATCATGTTTGAAAAGCAGACGTTACTTCCCATGCCTGTCCAATGTCTTTCCTAAAATCTGATAAGAGGAAAAATCGGGCCTCGGATAAATTAAGACATTTTTATCATTGATTTAGTGGTCATTATGTACTTTTTATTTGTTGCACATGTAGCTAAAGCCAAAACCACAGAGACCTCTTAAAACCTCTCATCATTGCCTCATCAACCTCCATTTGGTCACTTGCATTTGAATAAGTTCATCTTTGTCTCATTTCGTTGCCTGTAACCTAATTAAATTTCCAGGCAGCCATGATATTTCTCTCTCTCACTCATCCTTGACCTTGTTTTGATTCATTTCAAACTGTCTTCCCTCTGTCACTCTCTCTCTTCTAGGACATGGAGGAGTGAACCAGCTCGGAGGTGTGTTTGTAAACGGCAGGCCCCTCCCAGATGTGGTGCGACAGCGAATAGTGGAGCTTGCCCACCAAGGGGTTCGGCCTTGCGACATCTCACGCCAGCTACGAGTCAGCCACGGATGTGTCAGCAAGATACTGGGCAGGTAAAAAACACCTATGACCATATGATGATGGTGCTGAAAATATTCACAGTCTTTATTATGCACTCAACAGTGTGCCAACAGTCTGTGTAACTGGCTAAGGTGTATAACAATGTGGGCTTCCTGATTCCCAAAATCTTTGAAGTGCAATGGACTGTAGGATGAAGCAGGACAGCTCAACGTATCTGCTTCATTTTTGGGTCATTCTGCTTAGTTTTATGAGAACACACAGGCTTTAGGTCCAGTGTTGGCTAACCATGTGTCAAACTGAAGCCCCTGTCAGGTCAAACTGACTCATGTAGTGCCTATTCTGCCATTTCTTTGATTCCCTCAGTATCATGCACAAGCTGCACTTCCACTGCTTGCTGCCGTTGTTTTTGCTTGCTTCTTATTTCTCTCAATCTGTTCTCTTTATGTTGCCATTTAACCTTCCTCTCCCCTCTCCATATCCTGTATTTCTCGTCCGACCCCTCTCAATATTTCAGTGTCTTCTCCTCACCCCGCTTTTCTCTCTTACTCCCTCTCTCTCAGTCTCTGTCTCTGCCTTTTCAAAGCTAAATTCAAGAGTAAATCCCTGCTCGTTCCATCCCCCGGAGAAGAAAGGGGGACAAAAGGGAAAAGATTCATCACTTTTTGGAATTAGCATCAAAATGAAAGTGGCACCATATTTCTGCACCTCCCCAAAAAAAGGAAGAAAAAAAACACAGAGGGAGATGGAGAAAGGGAGAAAGACAAGAACAAGGAACACAATCAAAAGGGGAAAAGGCGTGTTAAAGAAGAAGAGTGCAAGAAAAAAAAAGAAAAAAGACAGAGAGACCATTTGAGGGGACGGAGGGGAAGGATTAGCTACAGCGACCCTCAGCTATATCAAAAAATGTGTTGCTCATTGTTCTCCCTTGCCTCTCTTTCCCTCTCTCTCTCTCTCCCTCTCTCTGTCTCTCTCTCTATCTTTCTCTCTCTCCCCTGTCCTGGCCGTTCAACTCACTGAAGCGTTACCGTGAGGGGGGGAGGAGAGGGGATCGAGGGATGGAAGGAGGGAGGGAGGGTTGTTTTATCCTCTCCTCTCTGTCTCTCTGGTGCCAGCAGAACAAAAACACCAACTCTACCACTTTGTGTGTGTCTGTGTATGTGTGTGTGTGTGTGTGTGTGTGTGTGTGTGTGTGTGTGTGTGTGTGTGTATTAGCTCATCGTTGTGCGGATATCAATAACCATGCTCGTTTATTCACCAATGATTCAGCTGTGAATAATTTAAATAGTTTTCCATTTGGAAATAGATTGTTTTTTCCTTTAGCTGTGTTTATACTCCAGCTGTGAATAGTCAAAATGTGCAACACACTCACATAGGGGCAACGCACGTGCGCACACACACACACACACACACACACAAAGACAGACAAGAAAACGCACATTTACAGGAACACACATCTTCACGGAAGGGATTACTCTACCGTACAGCGGTGGAGAGAGAGAGAGAGGGAGAGAGAGAGAGAGAGAGAGAGAGAGAGCAGGTTTAAGACTGACTGACAGCTTGCATCCACACACACACAGCATCCCCCCTTTTTCTGCAAGCTGTGTAGCACATTTGCTGTCCTCCCACCCCCCCCCTGCCCCTTCTGCATGCAAATACATTCATGAAATAGCCATGGTGGACACGAAACGCCTGAATCTGTGAGTGTGTGTGTTTGCATTAGTGTGTGTGTGTGTGTGTGTGTGTCAGTGCCACCCTCTTCTTACCTCTGTGTCACAATGCAAAAATCCTTAAGAAAACAACAGCCAGCTTGAGTCAGACATCGTAAATATTTTTGGCATTTTAGCTGACAGTTATCTACAGTTTGCTCTGATGACTGCAGCATGACAAACAAGTTGTAGTGAGAATTTAACCACAGAGAAGACTGACAAGGTCAGTTTCACATGTAGTGAGTCTGGGTAGCCTTAACCTATTGATGGGATTTCATCATACTGAGTGGTGTGATGGTCGCTGTTTTTTCAGCCCTATCTGATAGAAATTCACAAAATGGACACAAAGACTTAAGAAAACATTATGCGGTGGTTGGACATGAAATGTGTTAAAATTTTGTGCTGGCAATATGAAAACAATGCCAGTGCAAAATAAATGAAGATTTTTTGACTTGATGGACGCATGATATCCATAAAGAGTGAGAAAATCTGCATAGAAGACTGCTGTTTGTGTCCTAAGTAAAACCACAAGTCAGCGTAGTCTTTGACTTTACTGACTTTGCATAACTATGCAGAGTACATAAGGTTACTTCACTTAGGTCCTGTTTGTAGTCATTTTAAACGAAACCACTGTCATTTCCTAAACTTTCTAAACAAGTGTTAATCCTTCCCTAAACCTCACCAAAGCAATAAAACTGCAATCATTCGGCAGTGTATTGTGTAGCAAAATCTTAACACATTTTGTGCCCACCACCACATAATACGTTGTTAAGAGGTTGTGTCCATTTCACATATTTCTGTTTGACTATGTTGGTTAATTTACTGACTGATATGATATTAACATTTTTATATAGTTACAACAGTTGTTTTCTCTGCATCTGTTGGTCTATGTAGAGTGGCAGCTGTAAACAATCAGCTTTTACTCTTTTAGTGTTTCCTTGCTAAACTGCCGTGGGAGAATATACTTTAAACAAATAGGGAATATCACACTAAAAAGACTGTGACTTTGGAAAATAACCACTTCATATGATGAAATTAGACTAATTTTAGCTTCAACAGAATTAAAGAATGCATTTTTGCACTGGACAACCTCTGCGGATTTTGCATCTCATTCGTCACTTCACTTTGTCACTGCGGACAGTGAGAGTGTGAAGCTAAATATCCATCGAGGAATGCGACAAAATACAGGAGGATCATCTTTTTTCAAGATCAGGTGGAAATAAAGGAGAAGGGTGAGGGACAGGTCAGAGAGACATGAAATGTTTTCTTAAGAGTTTTGGAATTCGAGCCAGAGAGAAGTCCTGACTGCAGCAGGGAGGTCATTTATCTACTGAGAGGCCATGAGGAAAAAGAGTTGAGACTGGGTGGAACGATGTCCAAATCACCACAAGGTGTTAAATGTTCTAAGCAGCAAATCTTGCAAAACACGTCAGTTGTCAGCTGTTCTGTGAAATGACTTAACTCAAGAATAAATTAAACTTTATATTTGTGACCAATTTTTAAAGATTTACATGTTCAGTGGAGCTTGGAGCTGAGAACCACAAACAAATAAGTTGACAATATGAGAAGTATAGACCAGCGCCGGCCTTATTCACAGTGTAAACCTTTTCTTTTTAGGTGGTATTCAATTACATTTGCACAATCACCTTCATTGATAAACAATGTCCAAATAAGAGCACCAATGTCACATCAACTGATCATTAAAATGTTTTTTAATCTTTGAATCAAAATGTTTAATTTCAAGATAACATGGCACAATCTAACCAATTTAAACACTCTATGGGGCTTGGTGAATATGAAATAACAATTATAAATAACAAGTTTGAATTTACACATTCACCCTTCTAGCAGTTTTGATCCAACACTTCTTCTAAAAATGCCTCAACCTTCTTGAGCATCTCCTGCACTTTGATTGGCAGGTACTATGAAACGGGCAGTATCCGCCCCGGGGTAATCGGGGGATCCAAACCAAAGGTTGCTACTCCCAAAGTGGTCGACAAGATCGCCGATTACAAACGCCAAAACCCCACCATGTTTGCCTGGGAGATCCGGGACAGGCTCCTGGCTGAGAGAGTGTGTGACAACGACAGCGTCCCAAGTGTCAGCTCCATCAACAGGTACTACAGTCTGTGTACTCTGTCTGTGTGTTTGAGTATCAACTTATAGTAACAGGTACTGAGTGTAGGTAGAGCTCAGAGCAATATAATACTGTGTTTTCTTTATGTGTGTGTGTGTGTGTTTGTGTGTCCGGGAGTGGAGAGGAGAAAGGCAAAGAGGCCCCGGTCTCCATATGTATGAAGTGGCTGCAGCTCAGTGGTTCAACACGATGGTACAATGACAACCCTTTCCCCCGAGCATAGAGCCAGAGAGAGGGAGGGATAGTGAAATAAGAGAGAGAAGGAGTGAGCAAAAGAGGCAGACAAAAGGGAAGGAAGGTGCACGAGAGTAAGGATAGAAAAAGACACAAAAGGGAAGGCAAGAAAGGGAAAGGAAAGGAAAGGAGAGGACATGAGAGGAGAGGAAAAGGGGGGAGGAAAGGAAAAGAAAAGGAAAGGAAAGAGGAAGAAAAGGCTTGCATGAGCAGCCAAGCAGGAAGTGTGAGGCCCCTCTGCCATGTCAGCCTCCTGCCTCAGCCACTTCACACACACACACACACACACACACACACACACACACACGGTTTAGCTCCCACGATGGTCATGTTCTCTCTGTCACTCAGAATCCTCTCACACACACACAAACGACCACTTCACACACACTAATATCTCCTCTCTCCTCCTGCAGGATCATTCGGACAAAGGTTCAGCAGCCGCCCGGCCAAACGGGCTCAGTGTCGGCTCACAACTTAGGTAGGTGTGCTGCTTTAAGAAATCCTGTTTCAGACTGTCAAAGCAAATTTTACAGCAGAGCCATTTTTGTGTGAATCTCTCAGGAGCCCGTGTGCCGTACATGGAACAATGAAATGTATTGAAATTCTGGACATTTACTCGCAGTGAGAAAGTGTGCCACAAAAGTCTTTGCTTGAATGTTTTTATCAAGATGTCCCAAAATTAATTAAGAACGGAGTTAGTTAATGGGATGTAATATTTACATCTTTAAACAGTGTGGTCAATAAACTGGGGGTTTGTGCAATATTTGTACTTGAAGCTCTTATTATTGGGTGAACAGTGGAGAGCGAACTGGATAAAAAGGGGGGAGACAGTGAGGGAGGATGACTAGCATCAACACTGGTGCTGTAATGCCAATAAAAAAATAATCACAAGCACTGAATTTTCTGCTATAGGAGATCATGTTTGCAAATAGAGCATTATAGTACGTTCCCAAATTGTAGTTTACGGCAAGGCTGGATTAATAGCTGGGCAAAAAGGGCATCTGCCCTCAGGGGCCACAAATGCCCAGTCTTATTGAGTGTCGGTTGGGTTGTGGTAATTCGATTAGCTGCATATTTGTTTTAAAATATGCACCACTAAATCACATTATGAACTGAAAACAGATTCTGAATTATGACTGGTCTACTGTACCTGCCTAAAATGAGTTTGTATTCAACCAAATGATCACACCTTGGCCCCCCCTCCCAAATAATGATAAGAATAAATAAAAAATGCCCTATGCTATGACAAGCAACCAAGCACCACCTTCAGAGATAACCATTAATAAATATAGCCTAATCATAATCATAAATAAACTTAAGAGATTGCAGTTACTACTACTACTGGTTTTAGTATTACAGTGTACTGCAGTCCTGTACGTGGTTTGTCCATGTGGTGTTGCCGTACCCCAGCAGAAGCCATTGCTTGACTGTTATGGGAAGGCACAATCAATGTAAAACATGTACTCTCTCTGTATTTCATTACTTTCAATGTATTAAAAAGTGAAAAACTAGAATGTAATATGTTATGGAGGCTCATAGGTGTAAATTTCAGGGGGGTCGCACAGGACACGCCCCCCTCAATATTTAAAATGTACATTTGGGTCCCCAGTAGCAGAGGACTTTTATTTTTACAGAAGTAAAGACATTTACATTATAAATTGGTGCATAAAAATCACCAGAATGCAGAAAATTAAGTGTTTGATGCTCAACATTTCCTGGTTGAGGATCCACACACTGTGGTCAATTGTGATAGTTTTTGTGAAGTGTTAGCCATAAGAATGTCACAAAAATAGAAATACAATATATATCGTCAGTGTGCGCACTTTCCCTGTGTGGTGTTCACTTATATGTTGTCTCCTTAAAATGGCTTTCAAAATGCTCTAAAAGGGTCAGTTTAGCTGCTGGGTGGGTGGAGGATTGGGTCACAGAAGGTGTGGTAAATAGGTGATTACAGTCCTGGATCACACACAGCTGATTTTGGCCCATTTGTGGGTTAATTCGATCATGTTTGGTTCTCGCTAACACAAAGTAGATTGCACCCTTACATGTGATTCTTACTATCTATTCATCTGTTCTTGGATGAATGAAATTAATATCCTTCATCCAAAGACCCTTGACTCTTCTCCTTCGGATTAACATGGTTTCACTGTTCATTTGTAGTTTCTAATCATGTTACAGACTGAAGCAATATATCTATTACAGCTATGACTGAAACATTATTTCCTTTTTATTCGATGAATATCTCAGAGAACAAATAAATATGAGAGCCTCCGTCTCTCTCTCCCTCTCTCCTCCTCACTTTGCCCTGCAGTGGATTGTGTTTCGGTGTCTCTCATATCTTCATAATCGCACATTGTCTATTAATCTAAATTAATTTCACACACACTGCTCCCTGTCTCCTGCCTTTTACACACATTTAGCAGCACACACACGCACACACACCTAGATACACCCACACCCACACACGCACGCTTACAGATTACACAGATAAATGGGTCCCACTCCCAGGCGGAAAATTGAACATTTGGATTTGCAGAATAAAAGCGTTACGTTCTGATAAAAAAAGGAGTGAAAAGAAAGAGAAAGGAAAATCAGATAATTGAAGTGCTAAATCAAGTGATGGGAAAAGGAGGGATATGCATTCATTATACTCTGCTTGTCGTTAGCGAAAGGAGTAACGGCTGGAAGGGACCTTGATCCTCGGGTTTATCGTTTCTTTTTTTTTTATTCCCTTTTCGGTCTCGTCTTTCTGTGTTTGGGGGGTCTGCTGGGAGAGAGGATTAGGATGTCTGTCTCCACACCTTTCTGTCCCTCCTGGGATGCCATACTGTCACTCAACCCCATGTCCGCTTACAGGGGCACAGATAAGGGACCAAGGAATGAGTGACTGTATGTTTCAGTGTGTGCGTGTGTTTGTGTGTGTGTGTCAGGAGGTTGCAGAATGTGTGTGTGTGTGTGTGTGTGTGTGTGTTTGTCACTGAAGCGGTGACAAGTATGTCGCTGTGTCGCCCAGCGAGGAACTTGTCTCCTCCAGGGGGAAGATTAGAGGGAGAGACAACGAGGGGCAAAACACAGACAGACTCCTGTCCTTTGTGGCTTTTTTTTTTTTTTTTTTTTTAAAAAAGCCTCAATTTGGTCTGTGTGGCTGAGTAAAAGTTTTAGAGGATTAAAGTGTATCTATCTATAAGAAAAAGTAGGATTTCATTGATAGTTTTTGGTTCTGTATCTTTGATTGTGAAGGTTCTATAAATAACTGAATGAAGACGTGTAATCGAAACCATAAATGCTGGTTTAAAATGGCTCCCAAATCTGCATTGTAGTAGCATATGATTCAACATTAGTGGAGACTGGGGACGGTTAGCACACTTTTTACTCTCTGCCGTACTTCTCTGGCATAATATTTTTTGGAATTTTCCAACTAGCAGCAAATGCAAGATTAACATCCAGAATATAGATAAATATGTTTAATGCTCACATTTTTTAATATTAGATGATTTGTGATAAAAGTCACGTTAAAACAACTTTTTTAAGCAATTCATCAGTAGCAATGTTCACTTACCTTTGCCATTATAACTAACAATACAAACGACAATTTGGTGCCACATTTGTTCTGTGACCTTGAAAGGTCTGAAAATTAGCTGTGTAGCTCTGCAGCCAACCAACCTAGAGGTCTCAGCCTGAACCAAGCCAACCCGAACCCAGCACGTCTGAGATATCACATAAAATATGGAGCCTGAACCTAACTAAACCCCATCCCCCAAAAAGCACATGTTGGCTTCTAATGACTGAAACACACTAACAGTGTGGCGGCACATGTCACACGTGTCTCCAGCTGAAAATGGACCAGCTCGGGTAGATCACCGACTCTCCACTCTGTGATCAATCAATCAATATATATCTCTAACATGTTTTGGATTTACATTTCAAATAAATAATAAACAAGTAATTAACGTGCAGACTGCTCACTTTTTTAATATTAATTCTTTATTTCAAAAAAAAGAATCACATTTCTTTACCCTCCATAGCCTGAGCCCTACCTGACCCAGCCAATCAGCGCACATTTTTGGCCCAAACCCAGTCTGACTTTTTACCATCCTCCAAAATCCTCTTTCACAGTGTACTTAAGGTACTTCTACAAATGATTTAAGTCATAGCACGTTACTAAATGTGTGGAAATATAACTGAAATATTTGTATGATAAGAATAACAGCTACAAGGTTCTGTGTGACTCAGTGTCATGCAGTGCGATTTATTTGTCTATTAAATATCATATAGTGAAACCAGTCTTTAATATGCTTTTAAATATTTCATATGCAGAACACTTAATGTGCCCTAAACAAGGGGCTCTTCTCTTTTCTGTATTTTGTGCTTCCTCATCTCCTCTCTCCTCCATCCTCCTGCCTGTGACCCAGAAATAGATATTAATGCACCATCTTGAAGGATGTCTCAATTCCTAAAATGCATTTCGTGGAAAGAGGAGGGTTGCTCGAGGAGCTGAGTGAGGATGCACAGCTGTATCCTTTGCAAAAGTCTTTTTGGCGACTGTGACCTATAAAAGAGGTGTGACTGATGTGAACACAGCTGATGATGCAGCTGTGCATATTTAATTGACTTCACTTTAAAACAGCCTGTTGCCTCAACTCCTCTCTCGTCATGTTTCTTTCTTGTTTCCTCTGCTTGCGTCCTAGGCGGGAGGAGAGGGGGCAGGGAAAGAAATCAAGGATGTACAAACTAAGAAATGAGAAGAGGGAAAGTTGCTTCATAGTAGTAGTGGCCACATGTGTATTTCTCCCTTTCTACATAAAATCCAAAATGGATTCCTTGAGATACACTTTCACAAAAGCTGACCTAGTTTATCTGAGCTGCAGTACATTTTTTTACAGTGTGGTTTCATTTTGAGAATCATACTAACTCTCATAATTGATTAAAAGAGCTTTAAAATAATTTCTTTTCTGTTGAGATGAATATACTGTAAGGCGGAACAAATGATGCAGATGTTTCATTAATTATCAGAGGCGTAGATATAAGTCATTATTCTCCTCCCTTGCTCATATTTCTCAGTACATCATTGTTTTGTCATCTTTGTCTGTCTGCAGCGACGTCCGTAGCGGCCACACAAGTGTCAGCAGTGACCAGCGACTCAGCCGGCTCCTCGTACTCCATCAGTGGCATTCTGGGTATCAGCTCAGCTGTGGACGTGGGCAAGAGGAAGAGGGATGAAGGTGAGCAAAATAATCTGTCTGTGTGTGTGTGTGTGTGGTTGAGTGTTGTTTATCTCACTTGCGTCACTGTATTTTTTTTTTTTCTTTGTAGAAAGGGCATTTTTTCAAGTGCACATATACAACATAAATAAACAAAGTAGGCAGCCTCTGGTCCCCCTCCTTTTCCTTTTCAACATGGAGAGAGCCCAGATGGAAAGAACTCGGATCAATGGCAGATGTGTGTGTGTGTGTGTGTGTGTGTGTGTGTGTGTGTGTGTGTGTGTGTGTGCAGGTACAATATGGGAGTTCTAAACCAAACATCTTCATTCAGAAACCCCTATTTGTTTACTAACGGTGCTTCACCAGAGAGCTACCTGAGAAGTCAGTTTATGCATGCACTATTGATCATATACGCTGTCATACTGGATCAATGTTGTATGCATGTTAATGGAGGTGTGATCTGTGTGTGTGTGCACATAAGGGGGTTCTCACATTTACTGTATGTATACTGTATGTTTGTGTGTGTGCATGTTTGTTTGTGTGTGTGTATGTGTGTGTGTGTGTGTGTGTGTGTGTGTGTGTGTGTGTGTGTGTGTGTGTGTGTGTGTGTGTCAGCGTCAGTGGCATTAAAAAGCCATCACACAGACAGTCTCCTACGGTAAATGAGACAGGACCAGATGTCGGAGCGAGGGGGGGGTGACAGAACGCCACTGGGGGCTATTTCTCGCTCTCTGTCTCAAACACTCGGATGCCCACACACAAACACGCACACCACACACAGATACAGTATGGGGTTCTTTTCCCACTGCTGATGAATTTCCAAAACATTCCAGCGGGTTCCAGGATGAATCCCAGGTGCACCTTGAGCGTTCGGATATGCTCGGATACAGCCCACTCACCCATCAGCAGAGCACAAAGACTTAAGACCTGACACACAACCCCCACCCCAACTCACCCACACACACACACACTGTACAGAGTACAGATGAATAACAACACAGGCACTTGCAGGGCGCAGACCTCCAACAAGGCCAAATACCCTATGTTAACAAAAGTGAAAAATAATTTGTGTATCTGTCCCGTGATTCAGATAAAATTCATGTTCACATAAAAAAAGGGTTCTTCCTTGGACTATGCTACACCCCTCCATGAAGTTTTATGAACATCAGCCTGTAGTTTTTCCGTAATCCTGCTGACAAACAGACAACCAAACCAAAAAGAAAACAAAACCTCATTGGCAGAGGCCATGATGACGTTTGTTCTAAAGACCTTTACTCTCTGCACACAAGGGTAGCTGGTAGTTTGCACACACCTTGGATCAATGTTTAACTTGTTTTGTGTTAAAACTTTACAAAAGCAAGCACATTCAGACTATGAACACTAGGTTTTAGATCATGTAAAATCTGGAAAAACAGAGTCTGCACACTAGACAATGCTCCCAAAAACATTTGATTGAATTACCACTGAGGTGATGTTTCAAGCTTCACACTCTCCATCAGACCAAGAAGAGCATGAAGCTTGAAATGTTGGTGTTCATTCAGTATTTATGGGAGTCTAGTGCACAGAGTCTGTTTTTCCATTTTTTACCGAGTTTTATGTCCCTCACTAATCTTGAATTTGTGATGTGAGAGAGAAAAAATAGTGGAAATGCCAGAAATTACATAAAAACTCAAAATATTGGAAAAGTTTTAATGCTTGGCTGTTTCGGAAAAACCAGTGTATCGTTGAGTCCACTGAAGAAATGGACAATTGCAGTAGTCTTGTGATTTCCATAATTTGACCTGTGCTCTTTTAATCATCTGGTTGCACTCTCTTTGCCTGCAATGGTTTAATGGCACGAGTGGAGAATTAGTGCCATCAATTCTTTCTCTTGATCATAAACCAACTCCTAATATTCGCAAAGCAGAAGTGGATGAAAACATGCAGATTTAGCAGATTTCCCAGATTTCCGAGATATCCAATGAAAATCTGCATGAACTTTGATGGAAACGTGCTACAGCAGCCATTTTTACTTTTTATAGAAGAAAATATTGGCATTGTACATTTTTACAGCGACAATGGTGCATTTCCTGCCAGGACAGTGCCAACAAAAACTTTTTTTTTAAAGTGGTTTTTGTCCCTAAACCTAACCACATGTTAACCTCAACATTGTTGAAACATAGTTTCAGTGTGTCTGCTACATTATGATATATAAATGTAAAGTATGCGTGGTTTGCAGAAATGTACAATATTTGCTGGTGATTAAGTTTTGATGCAAAGCACAGGTGTAACTTAATAACATTATGATGGCTCAGTGTCCTTTAGGTGTTCTTGTTCCACAGCCCTGGTGTTGTGCCTGCTGGTTTACTGACACGGAGCCATGGTTTGTGTTGTTAGTGCTTTTCCAGCTATAACAATTCAAAATGTATTCGTGGTCCACTTTTCTTATGAAGCCATATTTCATTGACAAGAATAATATCATCAGAGGCATGTATAATTACACAAATGTATCCCACACTGAGCTCTGATGTCTGTGGCAAAGACTCTGTGGTTGAATCTGTAGTTGAAGTCGAAGCTCTGTTATCTAATTAGCAGCATTATTGTTTCACTTTGTTCTTTATGTGCATGACGTGCTGCACCATGCCAAACACGTGCGGTCTGTTTCTTGTTTTATTATGACTGGACCCTGCGATTCACACTTCCTATCAAAAATACTGTTTCATTCACGTTTCCATCGAAGCATCCACAAACCATTGTGCTGCTCGGCGTCACGTTTTGCTCGTGCGTTTTATCTGCAGTGTTTCTGTGGCAGAGGTCTGCGCGGTTGGCTCTGTGGTCTAATTAACAGCATTGCTAATCACAGCTTCCATTAGAGCAGCCCCCGCTGGATAATGACACACACACACAGCAAGGGGCGACAGGGGGGAACAGCATGCACTGACATGGACAGACAAACACATACACAAATACACAATAATGCAAGCTTCTTGCACACACTCACACCCATATGCTTGTCGGTAGGAACATTTGTACACAGAAGGAAAAAGACATAAGCATACACAAGTCACACACACACAAGGCCAGCTATCACATAGCTTTCTCATGTTGAATGTGTTGTTAATATCTATCTGTCAGTACAGGTGAATATGTTCCATATGCCGTAATGAGACAGTTACAGTGTCTTTTACGTACCTCTGTGCATCTGACAAGGTTAAAACCTGGTCTTTACATGTATAAAGCAAAGCATTTAATCATAGTGTAGATTTTGGCGGTGGGGCATGTTCCCCTCAAAATTCAGAATATGTTCACTTGTCCCATCCCAATGAAACATAAAAGCAATGAAAAACTTATTTTATTCTGACAACTGCTAGAACGCGGCTCATAGTTGCAACAATACCTTCGGTAAAGAAGGTGGTGGCAGTGTGCAACCTCAGGAGCCATGGTTGGAATCTGCCATGAAAGAAGATGAAGCAACTATGCAGGAAGTACCATGACATTTCCAGAAAAGCACAAATTAGTGCATGCAATGTTTCCCAGAATGGAGGAAATGAAGTGTTTGATGCCCCCAGTGGACCCCAG
Organism: Epinephelus fuscoguttatus; assembly: GCF_011397635.1. Classification (NCBI taxonomy): domain Eukaryota; kingdom Metazoa; phylum Chordata; class Actinopteri; order Perciformes; family Serranidae; genus Epinephelus; species Epinephelus fuscoguttatus. Next base: position 40,860,971 of record NC_064754.1, on the reverse strand, counting down.
ATTCCCCACTTAATATAGGCCCCCAAATTTTGAAAGAAAAAAAACCCTTCACTCTTGCATTTAATAGCCTGATGAAAAGCAATGTATTTGTTGTCCCTTAAACCAAATATGGTGATACTCAAAGGCAAAAGAATGACCTCATGTCTTGTTCTTTTTGGTGAATTTTATTGGTAATGGACTGGCATGTTTCTGCATGAAGCCTTGTTTTTTGTCAATCCATTAGTTGAAAATAAAATTCACCAAAAAGATCAAGATATGAAGTGATTCTTTTGCTTTCAATTGCCACCTTTTTCATGACATTTTGACATGTCATCCTGTGGCAGGGAAAGTACAGGTGTAATTAATAATGTTAACGATGGCTGAACTTGAATGTGACTGAGCTTTCATTAGTGTTATTTTTGCAACCTGATCTCTACTTGTGTTTTTTACTGTGGTAAGAAAAAATGTCTGCTGTGAAAAAAATGCTATTTAGAGGCAGGTCTCACCACTTAAATTCAGTGCAGGAGAGGTGCACCTGTTTCCTCTTACGGACTTAAAGTGGAGTAAACACTGCTAATCCAATCAGGTCAATAATTTATATCCTTGCATTTTGAACGAAGCTTTGCACTGAGTGCTCTCAAGCAAGCTTTAGAAGTGTTTTTGTTACTGTGATATAAAATTGCACAATTACAGTATGCATGAACATGAATGTAAGAAACCTTCCATATCTGCTGTAACTTATGAGCATGGAAATGGCAGCTGTGTCAGTGATGGGAACACAGGAAGGCGGGATCATGGCATGTGTGTTTCTGTGTCTGTGCATGTGTGTGTGTTGGCAGGAGGAGTGTGTGGGGGTAAAGCCCTGTGGTGACCTGTGCCCCCAGCCAAAGTGAGGGGAAGTGGGGGGTGAGCGGGGGCAGAATGTAGATGAATGGGAGTGAATGGAAGAACTTGACTTGTGGGGCCAAAAGGGGACTATTGTATCTTAACCTATTCTCTTAAACACAGAAGCTGTGTGTGTGTGTGTGTGTGTGTGTGTGTGTGTGTGTGTGTGTGTGTGTGTGTGCGCGTGTGTGCATGTGTTTGTGAGTGCGTGCAGCTTGGATATATAGAGTCAGGACAGGTAGGCCTATAAAGATGGGAAATGAAGGGAAATGAAAAGTATTCTCAGTACGTTTGAAGGAAAATTAGTTATCAGGTATACACAAAAAGGTCTCTTTTTGTTTACCCCGAATGCCAAGATGACCTCTCACCCTCTTGTGCATCCACTGTGACATGCAGCAGCTTACCAGATAAAAGGCGCTGGGAGTAAGCAAAAGATGGAGGATGGAGGACAGGAGGGAGGGGTGCTCCGCCCTTCACCCTGAGTTCCTCTCAGTGCCTCCCGCTCCCCCAAAAACTTTGATCTCTGGAGTTTAGATGGGGCACGCACACACATTCACACACATTCACGTTCGCACACAAGCAAGCTCACACAGGCTGGGGCTGTGAGGTCAGACTTACGACCCTTGTCCTATCAGTATGATAATCTATGTCAAGTGCAAAAAGATGCACACTAGTGGTGTCCTACCCCCTGCAGACAGACAGATGCACACACACACACACACACACACACACACACACACACGCACATATATGCAGTGAAACACACTAACAGGTGACAACCCATCTAACTCACCAAGGTATTTGGATTTAATAATTCAACTGTTCCTGGGTTCTTGAAAAAATGGAAACGGCAGGCCGAGTCAGAGGGAGACGGACGGTGATGGAGAGAGAGAGAGAGAGAGAGAGAGTAAAAGAGGGAGACAGAGAAGGCGGAAGAGAGAGGAAAAAGGCAGAGAGGAGAGAACAATAAGGGCTCATTGTTTGTTTTGTTCTGCTCTGAAAAAGAGGGAAGAGAAGCGCTTCCCTTCTGAGACTGACTCACAGAGATAGAGGCAGCTGTGAGTGTGTTTGTGTGTATGTGTGTGTGTGTGTGTGTGTGTGTGTATGTGTGTGTGAGGGTGTGAGTGTGTGTGTATCCGACAGTGAATAGGATTTAACCCGTCACGGCAATGAGTTTCTTTACCCATCCATGGATACAATGAGACCAGCCGGATATCAAGCTACCCACCCACTACCACATCCACAACACACACACACACACACACACACCTACACATATTCATACAGATGAATGGACATTATTGATTATCATAAGTAAAAGCTTTGTTCTTACTGCTCGATTACAGTAGGTTCTGTTGTGTCCTTCATTCTCTGTCTGTCCATTGTGAGTGCTCCTTCATGACAGACTTGGGTCAGTCTTTCAGTGTGTATTCAGGTGTGTGTATGGGTGTGTGTTTGTGTGTATGTGTGCGGCAGAGAGAAAGCAAAAAGCAATAAGCTGGCTGAAATGGTGCCATCAGAGCTACATGATTGATCAATTGAATTCCATCATGGGGACTGGCCGGTGGGATTAAATGGGTCGCCGTGGGTTACCAGGCTAAAGCATCATACCGGCTTTATCTCCCTCCTGATTGGTCTGTCACCAGAGACCTGGACCATACACTCACACTGCTCCTAGCATCTGTATATGAGTGTGTGTGTGTTTGTGACTATAGTCCAGAAAGAGAGATTATGATCAAGCAGTGTGTTTGTGGGAGAGTGGGCGAAAGAGGTTTTGTGTACTGAAAAGGTATAGCGAGGTTTTGTGAGTTATGCAGGACTGTGCGAGTGTGAGTGGTTTTTGTTAGCAGCTAGATACTGTCTCATGATCTGAGGTTTACTAGAAGTCTTCAAGGTGAACTGAAAAACACTTCTTGTGGCAACGACATCAACTCCAAGAGGCTTACACTCAATCTGGGAAAATACAGCTTGCAACCAGTTTTAATGGTATTACACAGCTGTGGAACAGCAGATTAGTGTGTGGTTTAATATGCTAATCGACAATTTAAAGGACAATTCTTGAGTCTTATTGGCATGTTGGTAATATTAACATTGCACACAGCATGGTATTTGCTAAGATGTGGGAACAATAGGTAAAGACTACTGCAGCGCTCAGTTATTTTAGTAATTGGGTATTCTACCGATATAGCTATCGATTAATCTAACTGATCTTGCTCTCCTCTTGTCAAATACCGATCCTTGGTCAATGGCCCTCAGGGTCAGACACTGATGCACAGAGGCATGCTTTAGCAAAAGTATGAGACGCACTGGGTGATGGTATTTTTTGATGTTCCAAGTAACTACTATAGCATAAAGAGCAAGAAAGTCAGCGGTAAAACAAACTCAGTCAAACAAACTCCAGACTTTCACCCAGGAGCCTGCTGTTTGTTTCTCGTGTGAAACCAAAAGTCCCTTGGTTTATTTTGATAATAATGTGGCGTGCTAGCATGTGTTCAAGTGACGTATGTCATGTGACACATCACGTGACGTTATATTATGATAGTAACAAGCATACTTATTATAAACCAAGCCATAATGTTTTAAAAACTTAAAGTTTTCCTGTGAAAACAGAAGTTTATTTTGAAAAGACACGATGCATGTAACAAGCATGAATTGATATGCCATCCCTGAAATTCCGAAACTGATGCAGTAGGGGTACTTTGCGCATCATATTTTGATGTAGGGCCACTGACAAGGCGACCATATTTGATGAGTTGGGAGTGAGAATGTGTTGATCAGTCAAGTAATCGGATAAGAAATACCTTTGCTTTATTAAAGGGCAAGAGTAAATATACAAAGGAGTAGAGATGACAGGTCTCTTAAATGAATAACAAATTGGTTTCCTTTAATTTTTTTAAGTTCCAACTGCTACTTGCATCTGTAACCCGATATTTTGCTTTTTGGGGGGTATTTTCTGCATCTTTGTCAACAATCATAATAATGACATAAATTAGGCACAGGCTTTCACAAATTGACTGCAGCATTTTATTTTCTGAGGTTATGTCCCATTGTTAGTACCATTTTACTCAATTAAATCAATTTTATTTATAAAGCCCAATATCACAAATCACAACTTGCCTCACAGGGCTTTACAGCATACGACATCCCTCTGTCCTTTGGACCCTCACAGCAGATAAGGAAAAACTCCCCCCAAAAAAAACCCTTTAATGGGGAAAAAAACAGTAGAAACCTCAGGAAGAGCAACTGAGAAGGGATCCCTACTTCCAGATTTATTGATTTACTGATTAATAATCCAATATCATTGATGCAAAGTGAAAACGACGATCCATGTAATCCTCTTTAGTTTATGGCTTTATTTTATAATTCAGTGTCAAGGTCAAACAGCAGCAGGCAGATGATGACAAACAGCCAAGAAAAAGATGATGAGGATAAGGCTAATGTGAGAAGAAACATAAGGCAATAAAAAAATCTGTTATATAACTTGGAGCAAGGCCTCTCAGGGCTTTGTAAGTAATCAATAAAATCTTAAAATCAATTCTAAAAGCAACAGGTAACCAGAAAGCTAGGATTGGTGTGATGTGGTCAAGTTTTCTAGGCCGAGTCAAGATTCTGGCAGCAGAGTTTTGAATGAGCTGGAAGCATGAGATTTTTTTTCTGATGCCAGAGAGCAAGGAATTGCAATAATCTAAACAAATGGTTATGAATGCATGGATAACAGTTTCCAGATGTTTGTTGCAAAGGAATGATCAGATTCTCAAGATATTTCTGAGATGGTGGAAGCTGGATTGAACTACTGAATTTACATGTTTGTCTAAACAGAGGGTTTGATCAAAAATGACACCAATGCAATGTGAAGTTATTGAGTGTTATTTGCCTTTATTTGATAGGACAGACAAGTGTGAAAGGGGGAGAGAGAGGGAGTGACATGCAGCAGAGGGCCACAGGCTGGAGTCGAACCCAGGCCGCTGCGGCAACAGCCTTGTACGTGGGGCGCCTGCTCTACCACTAAGCCACCAACGCCCCATAAATTCAGTTCAATAACTTTATTGCGCTTAAGTGGTAACAGTTATTTACATTATTTATGTGTGTTTTTCTTTTTTATCTTTTGTGGCCAAAGGCAAAAAAGAAAGGGGTGGTAGTTAGTTCAGTAATTGATTGTGTTAAATTGGCATATAATATCATCTCATATCAATTGCAGGCTCCTGAATCACATCTAATCTGAATCATATTGTGGCAGACTACATGATATTGGCAAATACTGTATCATTGATGATTAAACTAGTGATTTACACCCCTAATAATAAGCCATTTATGTTAAATGCTAATGTTACCTTGTGTTGGGTCTGCCCTGTGGACTGGATGCATAGACTAAATGCTTGTTGAAATGCTGAACCATTGACTTTAAGCTGTTGTGGTAGGCTAGTTTGATTTTACAAGAGACACACTGGACAGGATTTTTGTAGGTTAATTGGTGACTCTAAATTGCCCATAGGTGTGAAGGTGAGTGTGAATGGTTGTGTTAGCTCTGTGATAGTCTGGCATCCTGTCCTGGGTGTACCCTGCTGGGATAGGCTCCAGCTCCCTCACGACCTTCAAGAGGATAAGCAGTTATGGATGGATGGACTCCATAGGGAGTTGCATAAAATCTATTGCCTCAAATTATTTCACTTACATTGTTTTAACACTACACTTGTGAAAATTAATGAAAATTTGGGGGTTAGAGAGAAGAGAGGTCACTAGACGATCTTTCTGGTTCTGCTGTGATTTTGGTCTTCTATTTTTAAAAGGCAAGGCAAGGCAAGGCAAGGCAAGTTTATTTGTAGAGCACAATTCGTACACAAAGTAATTCAAAGTGCTTTACAGAACAAGAAAATGCATTAAAATCACAATACAAAATAAAAACATAAATAATCATTATAAAATGAACTTTAAAAGAGAAGAGTGCAGATAAGATAAGATCCTTTCAGTCATATGCACAGTGAAATAGAGCTGTTTTGAGCCTAGATTTGAACATTGTCAGAGTAGAGGCCTGTCTCACATCTTCAGAAAGACTGTTCCAGATTTTAGCTGCATAAAACTGGAATCCTGATTCCCTATGTTTAGTCCTGACTCTGGGCACCAGCAGGAGGCCGGTCCCTGAGGTCCTCAGAGTCCGAGATGGTTCATATGGCACTAACATGTCAGAGATGTACTTTGGTGCTAGGCCATGGAGAGACTTGTACACAAGCAGAGCTGCTTTAAAGTCTATTCTCTGAGCCACAGGAAGCCAGTGTAGAGACCTGAGTACAGGACTAATGTGCTCATACTTCCTGGTTTTGGTCAGGACCCGAGCAGCAGCATTCTGGATGTACTGCAACTGTCTTACGGCCCGTTTGGAGAGGCCAGTGAGCAGGCTGTTACAGTAGTCTAACCTACTAGAGACAAATGCATGGATAAGTCTCTCCAAGTCAGGCTTAGACACTATACCTTTGATTTTGGCAATGTTTTTTAGATGGTAAAAAGCTGCTGATGTTATTGATTTGATGTGGCTGTTAAAGTTCAAGTCTGAGTCCATTATTACCCCGAGATTTCTAACCTGATTTGTAGGTTTTAGAGAGAGAGACTGGAGGTGACTGCTGACACTTTCTCTTTGTTTCAGTGGACCAAATACGATGACTTCAGTCTTGTCTGAATTTAGCTGGAGAAAGTTGTTTTGCATCCACACACTGACCTGTTGGATGCAGTGACAGCAAGTGAATCCACTGGTCCATATTCACTTGCTGTCAGTGAGACATAGATCTGAGTGTCGTCTGCATAATTGTGGTAGGACACATTATTACTTTGTATTAACTGGCCTAAAGGCAGCATGTAGAGATTGAGCAGCATGTAGAGATTGAAAAAACTGTCCATCGTGTCCAATGGCTTATTTGGTGGAATACTCCTTTAAGGGTAGGGAAAGCATAAGACCCTGTTCACACCTGGTATTAACGTTGATTTTGATTGAATCACAGGTAGGCAGGTCTTACGACAGGTGTGAATTCACCCAATGCGTACTGACTGGGTCTTGAGATCTGATTGCTAAGACCACATTCGAAGGTAGCCTGGGCTGCATTTGACCACATTCTTTCAGACACTAATGTGTCCTGGGCCACAGGGAAGGACCGCCTACTCACCTGACATGCTCTTTGTAGGCAAAAAAAAAAACGTACTCATTCACACGCCAACAGCTTGTCTGAATATTTCACACCATAGAGATATATTATGAGTTCATCAAACATCTTGGGTTAAGAAAAAAAAATCACATATTGTTTTGATTTTGCCCACACGCCAAGGTCTTTGCAAATTTCTTCTTCTTTTAATTTCTGGCAGACTAGGCACAGGAAGGCACACGAAGTGCCTGTTAAAGCTGCCAGTTAAAAACAACGTGTTTGGTCTTTGCAGATGGAAATGATGTATTGGCACATAGAGCAGGAGAGTGATATCCGATCACAAGTGGTCACTCAAGACGCATGTGGAGACGCATTCTAATTCCAGGTGTAAACAAGACCCATCTTGTAATAATCTGAAATTATCCTTTAATGTTGAATGTGGTAAAATGCCCTAAAGCCTGTGCTCACTTTCTTTCTTTCTGTCTTTTTACATCACTCTTTGGTTTTTCTTTGGATCACAGTCTGGCGCAAATGGATCTGTATTCTTTGTCCAAATGGAAAAAAATATATATTTGAAGCCCCTTCCCCCTCTCCACCTGTCTGTCATATCACTCCCCCTGCCACTGGACACACACACACACACACACAAACACAGTGACCCCCAGGACTAAAATAGGCTCTCAAGAGCGGTTTGGAGCAATGAATTGGCTCTATAGCGGGGGATTTTCACCCTCATCCCCTTTTTCTCTTTATCTTTTTCTCTGGTTCTCTCTTTTCTAATCATTTGTGGGCCGCGACTCTTCAGAGTTCTTATAATTGTCTCGTTCAGTCCCTCAGCCTTGCAATAACTGCAGGATACGAGAGCTCACAGTCTAATACTGATACCACAGCAATATATATTTGTGTGTCTCTGTGTGTGTATGGGTGATACGACAAGAGGGACAGAGAAGTGTGTATATGTGAGAGGCAAGAGTGTACTTTTGAGAGATCAAGAATGAGAGACAGCGTATGCTTGGTAATGGATTGCATTTGTGTAGCGTTTTCTCTGAGTCTCCACAATCTATGAAGTCACTCAGTCCTAAATCAGCTCACTGGGGTTTATTTGAGTCCATACTTTGCTCAAACTTCTCTCTCCTCCTCTGCCTCAGTGATTTATTTTTATCAATCCACGCCTCCCTTTATTCCTCTATCATCGTCTGAATCATCTGTCTGGTTTCTCCCTCTGTTAAACATACCAGACTCACAAACCTTTCACTCTCTTATTCTTCCATTAAACGTCCTCCATTTACAACCCCTCTGACCTCACTTCCTTCTCCTGTCGTTCTCTGTGTAGGTTTGCAGGAGTCACCACTGGCCAACGGGCACGGCCACAGTGGGCGGGACTTCCTCAGGAAGCAGATGAGAGGGGAGCTGTTCTCGCCGCAGCAGATCGAGGTATTGGACCGCCTGTTTGACAGACAGCAACCCTGTCCAATCCAATCCAGCTCTGACCTCTATGTGAGCCCTGACTCTGGCAAGGTAAGGGCGTGGCACCATGCAGGCTCTGGGCTGAGGCTGAGTTTGGGAATAGTTTGAAGGTCAAAAAAACTTTCGGGTGCTCTAATGAACAATTAATGCAGGAGAAAACCTTCCATTAATAACAGATGAAGGAGCCTGACAGAGGCAGAGGTGAGGTGAGGTGGTGGCCAGTGGTAGCTGTGGCCACTATAGACTAAAAGCTGGCCACTGAATTTAGTAGTGTACACCTTTAGGGTCACTCATTCCTTTTTCTTGTGTGGAACCACTCCTGCATTGCCATGGCACCACCGCAGTTGCTTTTTAGCTGAGCCCCCTATTTTGGGTTCAATAAGTAAAAAAGCTAATTTCACATGCTTGCGTCGCTAACGTTGCCAATACTTTTATAGTGATTTTATTCCCAAGTTATTGTCATTTGTTTGTGGCGGGTAAATTTTCAGTTTCTTCATGATACCTATCAGCGAGGGGGAAGAACAGTCCTACACCAGCCTGAAACTTCTGGGAAAGCGCAGTTTTTCACCTCACATAACAGATACTATTACATTTACCACAGATGTGTTTGATTAAACTCACCATAATATTAGCAACATACAGCCATTAATACTATGATGTAACAGACTAGCATATTTTATGAATTCCATGCACCTTTCGAGACAATATAGCAGCGCTGATGTTACTAAGTGCCATTACCCTATGTTTTGACAATGTGCTACAACATTATCACGGAAGAATTTGCAACCTCACGAACAGCAGGTCCTTGAAAGTTTGGATAAAGCATTGGATCCTTTTTGTTTAACTAGAAACAGCCTCAAAATTGCCATTACCAAACACTCCAAACTCCATTTAAGTAAACAGTAGTTTTAATGTGTGTAAAATCAACTTATTTTCACATCTAACTGGGTGAATCAGGGTTTTATTTCAACCAAACCAGAGTTGCTCATTGTTGAAACACTGGAATAACAGACCAAGATGGTTTCTGTGAGGGTTTTTTTTTCTGTTGTCTTTGAATAAGTGTGTTTTACAATGATAATATCACTGTTTATTTAAATGGAGTCTGGTGTGTTTGACAATATCCATTTTGGGGCTGTTTCTGGACAAACAAAAAGGGGCTTACTCTTCATAAAAAAGCTTTATCTTTGTAGGGTCCTTTCAATAATGTTGTCAGACACTTGTCATAACAATCTTAGCCTGTCAGTGGCAAAAACAAGCACTTTTAATGGATGTAAATTTACCGTGCAAACATGATAAGTCTTTACACTACAGCCTTGCTGCTGCTTTCGTTCAATACTGGACCAGTTTCAAAGAAATATTGTGCCCATTAGTACTTCAGACACAAAACATTGGAAAACAGGGTTCAGGTTGAAAAATACCCTTAAATTCTGGATTTTTAAGTTTATTTGACATGCAGAAAGTCACATGACCTGCCTGGTAGCAATGCTTTGTTTTCCCCCTCGGCGTAAAGGATGTGATTTCTTGTGGCTGTTCCTATATTGTAAATACTAGCTGCATCCATGGTGTACCAATAAATCTGGTACAAATATGTTGTGTATCTTTAATTTTTATTGACCTGTGGCCTCAAGGTTATTGGGAAACGTAAATTAATTAAGACAACTAACAGATAAACAACCAGTCTTGACAAACTTTAGTTCTTCGTGCCATATCTTTGATCTTTGGTGCCAGATGAAATGCTTGTCTCTGCTTTTAGCTAACAGCCTGTCCTGCCTGCTATGCCTTGCCATGCCATGTCAATCCTGAAGAAATGCAGTCAGATTGCATAATAAAAATCTAATTTACATATGCCTAATTATATTTCTGAAACTATGCAAAATCATTGCATTCATCCTGATAGATTTTTTTTTTCTGCTTCCTCAATGTTCTTTTTTTTTTCACTGAGTGATCTGCAAATGTCAGCATCAAGTCGTGTTTCTCTGTCAGTCTGACAGACCGCTGTGAGCTTCTGTGGTCTGATAGACATTGTGATGGCTGCACTGAGACCCAGTCAGGCCTATTGATGTTCCTATAATCCACATACACTGCAGGGGTTAATGAGCATATTGACCCAGCTCTCATTATGACCTCACTTCCTACTGCTCAGGGACAGCAAAGAAGCCGTCTGCACGCATCTTGGGAATGTGCTGCATATGTGTGTGTTGTTTGCCTGTGAGAGAAAAACACAAGCAAGAAAGGGTTTGTCTTTGTGTCTTAATGTTGCATCTAAATTGACCTCCCGCCCTTTCTCCGCAGTAAGATAATGTAAATCTGAGTGAAATAGACAGGTGTAAGTAGAACGCCGAATAACAAAATGACAACAAGCTAGCATTTGTATTCTCTCTTCCTTTTCTCAGATGTCCTCTAATCTGCAGCCCACCAGTCATTATTACAGGAATATTTTGCCAATGTCTCAAAATGACACTTCTGTTTCCACAACCTTTAAAGACATCCCTACTTCAGGTTTATTTATTCAGTCAAAGTCAAGGGCAAGAGGACAAACACACACTAAAGGAGTAGAAGTATATGGAGTCACATATAGGCTACAGCCTTAGACCTTGAGGGCAGAGTTTTGCTTTTTAGCCCATTCATTTCCCTCTGACCAACATGGGGCGTGGAGTGGCACAGGGCGAGAGGTCGACAGGGATTGGCTCTAGTAGCTCTATAGACTACGACTCAAGACTATAATACCCATGATTCATAGGTCAGTGTCCTCTCTGAGCCCGGTCAAGCCACTGGGGTCGGGGATGGGGGCTTTAAAGTGGGGGTCGCCCTGGGGTCAAACTGGCTTTGGGATGCTGCATTGTGATTACAAAGAGGTGCACACACACGCACACATACACTTTCTCTCTACCTCCGCTTCCTTCTCTCATCCTGTCTAGTCGACCACCCCCCTTTTTTCAAGCCTGCATTCCCAGAGGGAATGATTGACAGTCATACCCTTAACACTGACACACTGACAGCTACAGCTCAGCCTCTGTGGTATGTGGGCTGAGGTGTGTGTGTGTGTGTGTGTGTGTGTGTGTGTGTGTGTGTGTGTGTGTGAGACAGTGCTGGTGAGGTTATGGTCAAGGAGGGTCACGCTGTGTTGTGACTGACATTCCTTAAAGATGCCACTTGGCCTTGCTGTCGCTGGTGGTGCTGCTGCAGGGCGTGAGGGTGCCTTTGACGTGAGTGTTAGTGTATTTGTGTGTATGTGTGTGTATTTGTGAGAAGAAAAAGAAAAGGATGGAGCACAAGCAGGCAGGAGAGTAACAGAGGTGCAAGTGGCTCAATTTCAGGTACCAACAGTATATTATAATGGTATACTAATATACTGTAATTTCAGCGGTTATTTCAACCCCCTCATTATCTTTTCGCTTTCTTGCACTGAAACACGAGCCTCATTCATTATTTCTTCCCCCGTCATCCCACTTGAATAGATAAAAAGTAAAATTGCTCACGTTCCTCACAAGCAAATCTTATTTTATCTGTCGCCAATAGTTAACTCTTCTATCCTGTTTGTCTCAGACCTTTTTCTTTATCTTTCTTCCCTAACAAGCCATCCTTTTATCTCATCTCCCTCTCCGCCTCTTGTTCCCCCTCTCTCCCTGTAGTCTATTAAGCCCCACTATTAATTTGTGTGTGCGTGCTTGTATGTGTGTCTGCATGTGTGCCTGTCAGAGAGAGTTCATTTGAATTTCCCTTCAATCACTTCCTATTACCCAGGTGATAAATCAGCAGGGCTGATGGAGCCCCCACCCATCCATGCTGCCCTGGGTCCAAATGCCCACCCCAGCACCAACCAGTGTGCCTGCACTGGGACAGACAAAGAAAAAGAGAAAGTAAATGTCATTCTCTCCATTCAAAAAGCTTAAAAAGAAGCAGAGCGGTCAACAGTAATCTCCCCTAAGTGATGGCAACCCAATTGTCAAAAGAAAAGTTGGCATTGTATGTTTCTTCAGAGTACCGAAACACTGCATTTGCACGTAGTGGATATGTTGACATTGTTGTTAATGTGTGCTAAGGTTTAGGCAGTGGTATAGTGGAGGGTATACGCAGGTATACAGGGTATACCCACCTCTTTTTTGCCAGTTTACAGTATACCCACCTATCAGCCAAAAAGCTGTTGAAATTTATAGCAGAATATACCCACTTTCTCCTCAGAAACCTATCCATCCACTTAGTAGTACACCCGCTTCAATAGCTACCACTACATCACTTGGTTTAGGCACAAAAACCCCTGGTTATGGTTAGTAAAAGAACATGTTTTGCCTTAAAATACCTAGTTTTAGTGCCACAATCCCCACTGAAAAAACAGCCATGGGTCGCTAAAAAACACCCACATTTAGTAGCTAAAAAGCTGCAGGAAACACAGCTTTTACGTCTCTTAATAAAGGCAGACAACAGAAAAGGCATTGCACACCAATACAACAATATTTCATCAAAAACAATTAAATCAGTAAATCCAGGTTGATAAATCATTCATGGATTAGAAATGTTAGCCCAATTTGTCGTTCAAAATGTATAAACTTTTACAGCCTCTCCCCAGAGTTGAGGTCTATCTGGCTCGTCAGGAAATGAATATCCTCCCCACTGCTGCCACGCTCAGTTTGAGGGCAGATGAATTCCTTCCCCACAATCCTTGTCTCAGTTTGTGGGCCTCTGAGGGAATTGTATTTGTTTATAGTCAAGCCTTTTTTCCATCAGGAGTACACAAGACAATGTGGAGCGAGAGAGAGAGAAAGAGGGAGGGAGAGAGAGAGATGGAGAAATCGGGAGCTATTTGGGGAATGGAGGAAAAGGGAAATACTATTATGCAAATGGTTCAAGCCAACAGGGCCAGGCTGTGTGTGTGTGTGTGTGTGTGTGTGTGTGTCAGAGGGCCGATTAGGGCTCATCTGTTATTGATGTGAAATTTGGACCCAACCATTACCTTCCCAGATCTGAGTCAGTGGACCAACCTGCTGTGTGTAAGTGAGTGAGTGGGTGAGAGAGAGAAAACAGCAGTGGTAGCCACATGCTGTAATGTTGAAGGAGTAGTCAAATATGTTGTCATTTTCCATCATTAGGATGTGACTTGTTAGTTTAGCACATTGTTTTGTTGTTAAAGTGGAAATAGGCAAATGTTTTAACTTATCATTATGAAGTAAATGTTGCACAATGCAATAGCTATAGAATAATGATACCATCAGGCGTTTGATTGGTTCTCTATATGCCTCTCTTTGCAATATGTCTGTCACTGGGTACAGTTTCCTGGAAAAATTAAGGCTCGGCCCAAAGGAGGTGCATCAACCATTGTTGAACCAAAACAGGAAGAGGATAGCGCTTTTGTTTTCCCTGATAGCTATCGGCAGCTATCCCCAGTTCCTAAAGAGTATTAACGTAGGTTCCTAGCAGTTACTAGTAGCAGTAGCAGAAATGGTGGATGATGGAACAGCCAAAGTAATTGTGGAAAATGATGTAGTTGCAAGGCTCTGAGGAAAACAGAAAGCAATCTGGTTGTCTTTGAGACAGCTGCGCCAACAGTAACACCATTTGGAAATGCTAGGGTGAAAAAAAGTTGAAAAGTTTTCTGTTGTTGTATTGTACATCTTGGAACCAAACGTTGCCTAGCGTACTTTGTTCAACACAGTAGGTATTTTTTACAGTTTTTTTTTTTTATACTGTTCATGTTGTTTATGGATTTCATGCTTCGGTGTCTGAAACGAAAATCTACAAATGATGCAGATCATCCATTCCTGGCCTCTGTGCAGAACTGAAATCAAACAACAGTAGCTAATCTTTGTCTTATCAAACTGAACACCAGCCCTGGTGATTAGAACAAAAAGACTGCTGTGTTAAAGTCCAGTGTGAAGGATTTATAGGCATTTATTGGCTGAAATGAAATATAATATTAATAACTATGCTTTCATTAGTATACAGTCATCTGAAACTAGAAATTGTTGTGTTTTTGTTCCCATAGAATGAGCTGTCAGCATATCTGAATATTAACCAGGTCTTCATCCATGGAGTCCACCATGTTGTTTCTGTGGTAGTCCAGAACGTTCAAACCAAACACTGGCTCTTGATAGGGCCATTTGGGTTTTCACATTGGCCACCTTAGTTCTCCTACACGGGAGAAGTTTCAGTTGATTGCGGTTTGCAACCTCACCACTAGATGCCACTAAATCCTTCACACAAGACCTTTAATAAATATGACAGATGGGGCAAGTGAAGGTTTATAAACGCCAAAACACTGCACAGCGATTAACAAGGAGTTTACAACAGTGGAATTTTCCCAGTATTCATGACATAAAGAGTACAATTATGCTGATAAGGTTACAAAGTAATCCAACAGCATTTGTGCACTTTCTTGCAACTTGACAGACTGATGTCTCAAACCTGAACTTTTATACCACACAACTGCATTTTTTTTAGCTCTCTTGCTTTCTTTGTTTCTTTCCAAATAATTTTCTCTCCTCCATTAATTTATTCAACAGCTCCAATCTTTCCTCATGTCTTGCATGACCCCATTTCTCTCAGTCAGCTCTATACTATCTTGGCCCTCCTTTATAACTGGAAACTACATTCTCTCACTCTTTCTGACTTCCTGCCCCAGGTCCAGCTCCCCCTGTCACCTTTTCTTGCAACCCTCTATCCTGCCCTGTAAAACTCCCCCCACCACCTCTGCTACCATCACCTCCACCACCCCTCAAACTCCAGCCCCTCCGCAGCTGCGTCCCTCCTCTTTGATGAGGGCTGATGGCGCTGTATGAGCGGTGGAATTGACAACATTTACGGGGCCGAATGAGAATGATCCATCTTCCTTAGCGGGCCTGTCACCCCACTGGCCAAACTTCATCATGGCCAATTACCACGGCAGACCCCTTCTTCTCTGCCGCTGCTGCTGCCTGGCCCCCATCTACATGGATACATGGACACATTAGACACCATTATAATAAGACAGAGAGCGGCCAAGAGGGGGAAGAGGGGTGTGGGGATAGCATGTATGATTGGGTGAAAAAAAAAACTACAGGTGTGATGTGTGAGGGGGGAGAGAGGGGCATTGAAAAAGAAAAGACGGCTTAAAAATGTGTCTGAAGTGTAAAGAGAGAGAGAGAAAGATGTGTGTGTAGTGTAGTGGGTAAGCTCTTATTTGGCAGGTCACAGTCCAGTGGTTGTGTTGTGTGTTGACGAGCACAGGGGTGTTTAAGAGGTCAGTGAGCACAAACACACGCCTACACTTACACCTCCACACACACATACACACACAGATGCAGAGGTATTAAAAGGGTCAGTGCAAAACTCTCACCTCATCACCTAAAGGAAATTCTGATTGCTGTCATTAGTGTACACACACACACATAGAAAAAAAGGAGGGGGTCAGCACAAAGTAAGTCGTAGCATTTCAGAAGTACACTACATTTGTTCTGTAATGACTTAACTTAAAGACAAGTAAACTGACTATGTTGTCACTGTCTACAAACCTTTAATCTAAATTGGAAAAAAACAATTGGAATGGACTAAGTGACTTACAATTTGCACCTCTGGTGTGAACATCCCACTTTTGTTTTACATTAGCAGCTGTTTAGCTGTGGCTTACTTTATTTTATTAATCATGGTTTATTTGATATGGACAGATACAGCATAAACAAACTGAAAACAGCTATCCGATGCAAGCGTCATAGTTTTTATAGCTGATGCTAGTTTGCCAAGCTTGTTCCCTTCACCAACCAGTCTTCAGTCTTACTTTTGCCTCTTTGTAACTACATCTGTGCGCAAATTGAGAGGATTAAGTCTTTGCATTTGACTGCTTTCTTCTGTTGTTCTGTATACACAGATATACAAGTGTGGAAGAGCACACAAATATACATAGCCTACAGTCAGCAAGCAGGTCACTTCATAAGCGTAGCGGCCCCGAAAATCTGTTGTTAATCTATATAGAGTTGGTCAACAGTGTCAATACAATCACTCTAAATCATCACACACACACACGCACAGATCTGGCAGAGAGATGAGGATGGATGGTTCATGGCTCGGTGTTAGGGTCAGACACAGGTGAATAGACAGTTTCTATTATCCATCTATCTGTCTGCATTTAGAGAGTGTGTGAGAGAATTCTTTGTCCAGTTGTTATAGAGGCCACTTCAAATTCAGTCTGCACAGTCTCTGTTAATCCAAAAGTCATGACTGATATTGTAGTGAATACATATTATATATTTATGTTGCATAAACAGACTGTAAAATCTTCAGACTTTTTTTTTTTTTTTTTTTTCAAATTTTCAAATTTGTGGCACACGAGTAGGCACATGTAAAATTAGAAGATGTTTGATTTGGTATCTGGGGTACGGAAATAAACAATGAACTTCTTTTAGGTTGTTATTTTAATCACAAATATATCATCCTCCAAATGACAAACCAAAATGATAATCATAAGGTAAAATAAACCAAACATACTGTAAATATTAACAAAATACTCACTCAAAAATCATTCTCACATGTATGTTACTGTAATATTGTGACCTCTTTCTTGCTGATACTTTTTAACCTTTTTAACAGAGAAAAACCATACACCTAGGCAACAATAAGATATTGCTTTGTCACCTCAGTCTCCTTTTCTCTATATGTTTTTAGCTCCTGTAGAATGTGTGTGTGTGTGTGTGTGTGTGTGTGTGTGTGTGTTAAGTGCACTGAGAGAGACTGTAGGTACGTGTGTTGAGATGATCACAGTTCTTATTGTTGTTGGTATCTGGGGAGACAAGAGGCTTTGTGTTAGCCATGGTCTATGTGATGCCACTGTGTGTGTGTTAGAGAGAGAAAGAGAGAGAGAGAGATGAAGAGGAAGAGCGAGATGATCCTGTGGTTATAGACTGTTGGACTTGGTTGTACAGTAAATCCCTGTCTTTGTAAACAGATCAATAAACTCTCAACTGTATGTGTGTTTCTGTGTTTGTGCGTGCGTGCGCGTGTGTGTGTGTGTGTGTGTGTGTGTGTGCGTCTAAAGCTTCTTTGCTATGAGGAAGGGGCAGGATGTTGGAAATGTAGCAGGATAGAACAAACAGATTGATCACAGCTGTGAGCAGCATCCAGCACTACAGTATATTCACGTTGTATCAGAAAACGTCATGATTTGTTCTTTCTGTTCTGCTCTTTTCTCTCTCCACTTCCTGTCTCTGCTCAGACGTCAGATTATTCGGCCATGGCCTCGCTAGCTGGTGGGCTGGACGAGATGAAGAACAGTTTGGCCAATCCTGGTACAGGGGCAGAGTTAGGAGCCAGCGTGTCAGGTCCACAGTCCTATTCACTTGTTCCAGGTAAGAAAGACATCCAGCTAATAACTGCAATGCTGCTGTGAAGTAGAGTTTTTGTTCCCTGACTAAAAAGATGTGCACACACTAATTCGATTTACACTGTTTCGACATCATCAGGTAACCTGACGTAGCTGAACTAAATTTTTTTGGAAGCATCTATTCAGTGTACATGCAGCTTTTTCTTTTTATTGTTTTTGCCTTTTTGGTAATGAATCTGAATGTGTATACATTGCTTTGTATTCAGTCCAATTCAACAGTTCTAGGGTGCATTTTGTGTTTCATCCGCGGGGCATAGTCATAGTTCGATCTATGGTAAGAGGCCCAAAAATTTTGCAAATTAATGATTACGTTTCTGCAAACCACAAATACCAATCATTTGTACATTTCATATGTATCACATCAATGTTTCTAAAGTAGCTGGTATATGAGCTGACTTTATCACTGGGAGGTGGAGGGGACGTTGGGTGGCGTGCTATCTAGGCAAGACGCCTGCTAAGCTACAGACCGAGAGACCAAAAAACAACAAAACTGGTTCTGATTTAACGAGTCATTGCTGTTTTGTTTTGTTTTGTTTTTTGATGAGTTTTCACACACTAAACATGGGTGTTTTGTAGCAACTTGCTGCTGTTTTTCCAGCAGGGATAGTGCCACGAAAAAGTGGTTCTTTTTAATCGAGTGCCACGAAAATTAGTTTTTGTCTTTTTTTTAACAGACAATGTGATTGTTCATATCCACTACATCACTGGTTCCCAACCTGGGGGTCCTGATATCTCAGCATTTCATGTCTTTCTGTGAAGAAAACTAAATGAAAGTGTTATCTTTGAAGTTACATTATAATTTGAGATATACGCTTAAAAAAATCTCACAGGCTAAGAGTCCAATGAAGACTTCAACACAACCTATATTCACAGAGCCTTCACTCGCTGCTAGACAGCCTCGTCCTGTAAGAACCAAAGAGCTAATTAAACAATGGTTAAGTGCCAGAGTGAAGAAAACACAGAGTTTGTCAATAAAAGACTGTATGATTGTTAAAAAATCTTCAGACAGAGCACTGTGTAAGAATTTGCTAAAAACATCAGGAAACTCATCTCTGATTCAACATTCAAACCAAATAATCTGATCAAAATTCATCCAAATTGTTCATTTTACAAACTTCCTGCAGTTATTGCTTTCACTGTTTGGATTAGTTGTACAGTTTATTAGTTGTTCTGTACTGTTATTGTTATGCATTGAATGAAATATGAAGCATCCATAAAATATGTTTTTTAAGTCAGGGGTCGTCACTCGATGATAGAAAAAAGGATCCTTTAAGGAAGAAGGTTGAGAACCACTGCGTTACACATAGAGATGTAATGTGTCTGTGGTTTGCAGATGCAGATATATTCTATATATATAAAGTTTGTCGCTCTGGCTGTGTAATGACAACTACTTCCATATCACTACATGCAAGAGAAATGACTCATAAATCAACTGAAAAATCAAGCCTACAGTGTGCAGGGCTGGCTTTAGTGTTACATAAAAAATACAGTGATTCACATTCCAAACACACGAAGCCAAATGCCTTTTAAGTCTACCTCAGCAGCTACATGGATTCTAAGTGATTGAACCTGTTTAAAGAGATCAGTGCTGTGGATCTCAGGAGGGGCGAGAAACCCAGAGGAAAGGAGGAAAAGAGGTGGAAGGAAAGAGGAGAAAAGTGAGAGCCCCGTCTCTTCCTGTGCCTCCATTTAGGGGCACTGGGAAAGCCAGTAGTTAATTAAGAGCAGACCAGGGAGCACTTGGACAAGGCTTCGACGTTCCCATCTATAATGAGGGGAATCATAGAGCTGGGAATTTGGGATATCTGGGAATGGGCTCTTTTTTTGCCCTTTGAAACCACTGAGGAATATTACCTGCTCAAGTTGAGAGAGAGAGACAGAGAAAAAGAGAGAGAGATAAAATTTCCATTTCTGCTTATGCATGCAAACACACACATTCATATTCACACACACACACACACACACACACACACATACACATACACGCACACCTTCTTAATATTATGCATGCATTTCCTTGCCTGTCTCTTCCCTCAGAATAGAGCTCCCTCTAGGGGATCAGACGTCTGTGTGTTTGACGCAATGTTATTGCACCCTTGACGTGTTGATACTCTGGACACACACTGTAGAGCAACATTTACACATTCAATCTTCCTTTCTGAGGCCTTTCCAAATCTGTAGGGCATTTTACCCTGAACTCCACCTAGTCTACTCGAGTGCAAAGGGACACACTGTACACACTCGATTCCCTCCAGGTTTGACATATGTTGCTCTGATGGCTGTTTGATGTGGAAGAGTCAGATAGGGAGACAGGAAAAGAATAAGGGAGGCAGAGGATTTGTGTTCATGTAGCTGCAAGTGAGCACGGAGGAGACTTGTACTTGTTCGTTGACCTCTACGGCAAAGCTGTGGAGAACAGATACATCAACACAACTGGCATGCATATGCACAAATACAGTGCGTGCACAGACAAAGAAATACAAACACACACACACACACACACACACACACACCTCAGAGGATCTGGCCCTGTCTGCCCCCTCTAAGTTGGGCTGTAGAGAGTCCATCTCTCCTCTCTTCCACCCTCTCCTCCCTCTCCTCCTTGCCCTGTGCACTGACCCTGAGCGGATGAGTAGCCCGTCTGCACTAATGCCTCGCTGTCGCGTCAAACACCGAGAAAAACTTTACTACACTGAGACAGGAGAGAGGAGGTGGAGAGGGACAGAGGAGGCTGGAGTAGAGAGGGGGATCTGTGAGAGGGAAACACAAGTAGGGAGGGAGGTGAGGAGGCAAATATTAAGTGAAGAGGACAGAAATATGAGCAGATGAGATGTCGGAGTCTCGGCTGATTAGTAACAACATGTTTTCTTTGCTTACTTCTCTTCCTCTTATTATTTTCATTCCTACTTCCATTTCTGTGCACCTTGATTTTTATTATTTTCCAGTAAAGCCTGAGGTTGACCAAAATTGATATTTCAGAATTTTAAAAAACAATGAATCTGCCATGTCATTTTTTAAACACATAACATAAACAAACATTTTTGATGAGGATCCCGTAATTGTGATTTTTAGCTACGCAATAGACATGGCTCATAAGACGGCAATGTTGGTTTGTTGTTCCACTACTTTAGTCCAGACTGCAATAGAGAGATGTAGTCTCTCTCCTTCCGGTGTCCCCATGGGCTCCTTAGTTCGGAAGAAGATATGTCTCTCAACGATGAGAGAAAAGTAATCTTTTGATCCCATTTGAATTGTGTCATAAATTACACATATGTTTGTCAATTTAATTTTGCAAGTCAAGAAAGTCACAGTTTGTCAAGGATCTGTCATAGTATCATTTAGTTTTGTGTGCTGCTTAACTGCT
This sequence comes from Epinephelus fuscoguttatus, assembly GCF_011397635.1. Lineage (NCBI taxonomy): Eukaryota > Metazoa > Chordata > Actinopteri > Perciformes > Serranidae > Epinephelus > Epinephelus fuscoguttatus. The sequence continues at coordinate 40,839,802 of NC_064754.1, read as the reverse complement.
TAGTTAAGTACATATACGTCACTGATACCAGCTAGCTTGCTAGGCAACTTAGCTATGATTCAAATTAAAAAGACATTGTATGTGTAATTAATAACATAATTCATCCGATCAAGAAGCTCTCGCTAGAAACTACTGTACATATTTTTTCCGAAATAAGGTCTCATGGTGGTCCACCAGAAGGGGAGTGACTTTGCTTTTCTACATCTCAATTTTGTAAGGACATCCATGGTCCCCTGAGGATGTATCCTTATGACTTGTGATCCTCTGAACTTTCCTCTAGCGCCACCATGAGGTTAATATTTCTGGTTTTGAGTATATCTCTTGACCACATTTGAATGGTTATTTCCTTTTATGATGACTTGTTGATGACTCTTTATCTTCTACCATCGTCACTTAATACTTGTATTAATACCTGCAAAACTAATGACAGTCCTATCAGCCTCAGCTTGTGTTAAGTGCAAATTTGCAAGTAGTAGCAGGCTACCACCTTACACTAAGATTGTAAACATGGTAAATATTGTACCTGCTTCACATTAGTGTTTTAAGCATTATCGTTGTGAGCATGCTGACATTAGCATTTAGTGTAAAGCACCAATGTTGCTATAGAGTACATCAGGGAAACAAATGTGCGTATAAAAGTTTATAATACAGCAAGATAATCTTCACAAATTAACACCTCTTTTATGATTTTTTTAAAGTGAGATTGCAAACACCAGAAGTAAAAAGCTAACGTTAGGCTTTAAGCGTGACTTCCTTACCACAGTGAGGCTGTAAAGCCATGGTTGGCATGATGAAATTCTGTGGATCTCATTGAGCTACTGGTTAGTACTCGCCATTTTTGTAGACACTTACAGGTGCCAAAAATTCATGAGCGGGGTCTTTACTGCCTTGTTTTAGGTTGTACAAAATGTGGAAGTCTCTTAAGCTCTTGTTAACCACAAATCTTATTTCAGGCATCTAATCAAACCCCATTAAAACAAACAAACAAACAAAAAAAACCCACTGACCTCGAGACGAGGGAATCAGGAGTGAAAAAATGCTCACTCATTTCCAGATTTTAGGACTCATTCCTGCACCACTCTGTAGTCCCACAGAGCTGCTAGCATGGCTGACCTGGGATCAAGATTTGCTCTGAATAGGAAATTTTAAAACTGAAAAATAAATGCGTAGGCAATTCTGTTTCTTAATTACCTTAATTACTACAGTTTTTCTTCAGTTTTCTGCTAATATGTATGCCAGTGTCGACATATTTGTCATAAGTTAATATTGGCTGATACATAAGCACAGCCAATTTCTAGGTCTACTTCTATTCCCCTGTAATAGAAAGTAACTAAATGCATTGACTCCACCACTGTACCACTCTTCCTCTTTGTCCTCCCTGCTGTCTCTGTTTTGTCTCTCCCCATCTTTCCCTTCTCCCTGACTTTTATGATCTCCTCTCTATTTCCCATCTCTTCCTCCTCCTGCTCCTCCTCTCAGTTAGTTAGTGGTGGTTAAGTGGAGGGGAAGTGAATGGGATTGATGGTGTTAGCATCTGAGCTGTTTATGATGATGATAAATGTGTGTGTGCAGGGGGGGTAGGAGGAGGGTGTCGATGCATGTGTGTGTGTGTATGTGTGATGATGATGAATGGAGGGCTCCCTCTCCACGCACTCCCAATGTCTACTGCGTGCAAACATAGAGAAATGATTTGGGCCGACACACTGTCATGTAGTCTAATGCAGTTATATATCCTATCCACCAAGTGACAGACAGAGGAAGGAGGGGGGAGATGGTGGTAACGAGAAAAGGGGGAGTTGGTAAATTAATAGATGTCAGCGGATGGAAAACAAGGAGGAAAGAAACAAAAGAAAGAAAGACATCCTAAATGTGCTCCTGCATGAATATTTCAGTACAGATCCTGCAGGAGGTGTAGAGGTTAAGGTGATATTTCAGGCAACAGTAAAATGTTATTATACCTTTATTTTGAGTACTTAATATCAACCTAGTCACCACAAGAAAATATTGGCATTGTACGTTCCTGCAAACCATGAATACATTACATTTATGTTTCATACGTATCATATCAATCTTTAAAAAGTAAAATAATATATATGAGTTGTCTTTGTCATCTGGAGGTTGAGGGGATGGTTGATAGCGTGACACCTAGGTGAGACATCTGCCAAGCTGCAGACCACTATTTGAGACCAACAAACACCAAAATTGGTTGTTTTAATTTTGCCTTTAATGGATAGGACAGTATATTGTGAAAGGGGGAGAGGGAGAGAGGGAATGTGCAGCAGAGGGCTGCAGGCTGGAATTGAACCCAGGCAATTGCAGCAGTGACAAAGCCTTTCTACATGGGGTGCATGCTCTATCCACTAAGCCACCGATGCCCCAAAAAATGGGTGGTCTTTATAGGGAGTCATTGTGTTTCCAGTGGCTTTTTAGGCAAGAAAATTGGATGTTTTCTGCCAAGACATTGCTGCTGTTCCTCCAGGGATAGTGCACCACAAATGGGGTATTTTAAGATCAAACGTGACTTTTTCCCGAACCATAACCAAATGATTTTTGTGCCTTAATCACACATTAACCACAGCAATGTTGAAATGTAAAGATTCTGATGCATAATAACGGACAACTGCAATATATCTGTGGTTGGCAGAAATGTATAATAACAACATTTTTTGGGTAATTTGGTTTGTCTTCATAATATAACAGGTGTAACTGTTAACATGAATTATATCTGCAGTCTATTCAGATGTCAAAGCTTGCTTTCTGGGACACACAATGGAACAGAACCACCATTAATGTTGTTAATTACACCAGTGCTTTTCCTGCTATGATGTCTGAATGTTGGCTCTGATAAAGGCTAGTTAAGTAGCTTTTCTTTTAATAAAATCAGCACAATCACAAATCTATTACATTTAAGTTCGTTTTGAACATGTTCTCCTTTAAAAGTCCATTACTGAGTGTGATTTGTCTTTAAAGTAGAGATGTTAACCAGTTTCAGAGCATCATTCGGAGTTTTTAAGTCTCCATGGTCACTATGATCTCCATATTTATGGCAGTTAGACTGAACTAGGCTGTACATCAACTTAATTTGACAATGATACACTAATTTTAAAACCTGTTGATGGTTCCTTTGTTATACAAATATTACAAAAACAAAGGGTCATATGTAAAATTTGAAACAGTATGGTGAAAAAAAGAATGATAATTCAGCAAACAAAATTATGTTAAACTTCCATCTGGTGCTGCAACAATTAGGCTATTAATTGATTAGCTGAAGGACTGAAGACCAACAGCAGCAACAGCAACACTTACATGACATTATCATGTCAAAGCAGAAATAGATTGAAAGAGTTGGATAAAGATACATCAGGTTTAAGATACTTTTACTGATCATGTGCCTCTGTGTTAGTAAGGAGATGTTGACCTGATTTTTTGGTATGCTGTGATTTTGAAATTTTATTTTTCATTGTCTGTAACTTTTATATGTTGTTTGTCTGAAACTTTATTTAAATGTGCTGCATCTTGTCAGGCCAGGACACTCTCATAAAGGAGATTTTAAAATTCTCCCGGTTAAATATGTTTTAAATTTAAAAAATGAATACAAAGCAAAAAATAGCAAAAAAAAATCACTGGTAAGAGGTTCACAAATGTGAATACTATGTAGTTTATTACATTTTATGGTAAATAATGTAAATCTTTTTGGGTGTTAAACCATTGGTTGCACGCAGCAAGACATTATCTTGGACTTGGGTCAGTAAATAAACTGATGATGAAAATAATTGTCAGTTGTTGCCATACATTAGTTGGTTCTGGGCAGCTTCCATATAGGACAATAACAATTTAGCATGCAGAGAAAACAGACAGAGAAGAGCTAGGAGGAACAGATATAATGACAATAACAATATCAACACTGATGAAAATATTGATTGCAGGAAAGTATTAATGATTGAATATGTATGTGTGTGTGTGTATGTGTGTGTTACAGGTCGAGACCTAGCCAGCACCACTCTGCCAGGCTACCCTCCTCATGTCCCTCCTACTGGACAGGGCAGCTACTCCACCCCCTCGCTCACTGGCATGGTACCTGGTAAGTACACACACACACTGACAGTTTCAATGTTCCTGTTTCTCAGTGCCAAAGGTGCCATCGTGCTTGGCTTTCTTTTACACTAATTCTGTCATCTCTCATCACCCATCATATCAGCAGATCTGTAACTGTACATATCTGTTTGAATTCCCATTGGATGTGTGTGTTTGTGTGTGTCATCTGCAGGGGGTGTACTTAGCTTTGCCACTTCCTCCTTCTTGTCTGTCTACACTGTGGCTGACAGTGCTCCCAGGGGGTGGCGTGTGTGTGCGTTTGTGTGCATCTATATATATGTGTGTGTGTGTTTGTGCGTGTGTCTCTCTGTGTATCATTAGAAACCAGCCACAGTAGCACAGCTGTCCCTCCTCAACATTAGTAATTTGTTTTTAATGAGAATCACCAGTGACCCACGACTAATTCATTCATTCCCTTCCACTCCGCCTTCTACGCCGCTTTTGTGTTTCAATCCTGGACCGCCATTCTTGCTCTCTCTCTCTCTTTCTCTCTGTCTCTCTCTCTCTCTCTCTCTTGGTCGTGCAGTGGTGGTCGTGGTCATTGTACACTGCAGAGAAATAAAGGCTGAAACACAAAAGCAACAACAGCAGTGAAACAGTCAAAACAATGTTGTTTACAAGTTCTTGTCTCTGTGTATCCCCTATCATTCAGTCTGTGACACACACACTTTGCAGGCTGACACACACAAACACACACACTCTCAGTGGACATGTAGGAACAGCACGTCTAAAGATGGGTAACCCTGTCGCCCTGTCCCCCTGCACTCACCCCGTCCTGTCCTCAGGTTTGACAGCATATTTGTGTGTGTGTTTGGCTTGGTGTATGTTTATGTGTGTGCTGGCATGCCATTGTTTGTGCGCATGTGTGTGTTTGTTTTTGACAGTGTGTGTGTGTGTTTGTGTGTGTGTGTGTGTGTGTGCGCGACCTTGACACTGAGCTACACGAGGGAGACCCCTGAGCCTCCTCTCCCCTCCTTCCCTCCTCCTCCCCCTCCCCTCCTAAACAACCTGACACGTTGCCGTCACCACGGTGATGACAAGGGGAGGATGTTCGCACCCGGGGATGCCATGGAGACCGCATCCCGACCCCACCTGACAGACGCAGCTAAACATACACACACACACAAGCACACACACAAAGGGGAGCGCGAGAAAGAAAACTTGTTGGTTTGTACACACACACACACACACACACACACACACACACACACACACATAGTCTCGACATCTAAATTCTTCTCAGTGAATATTCGAAGCTGCCTGAATCCTCGAGCTGACTGGAGTGAGTGGAGGAGATAATCTCCCAACTTTGCTTCTCCAGCTTCGCCATGTTTTATCTCGGCACTTCTCAGGCAAATTATCCTCCTTTTTGTCCGCTCTGTCTAATATCATACCTTCATTAAGCAAGCAACTCTCTTCTGCTGTTCTTCTTCTCTCTCTGTCTCTCTCTCTGCAGCAGGGGGGCTGACACTCAGAGGGGGTGTAGAGGAGCAGTGAGGCAGAACCGACAGAACGAGAGGGAGAGAGGAGGGATGGGGGTTTGGAAGGAGGGGGCATCAGGGTCTGTGACTGTCAGCTATGGGAGAGGGATCCCCCGGGAGGAGTGAAGGTTCAGGAGAAAAGAAAGAAAGAGCAAAAGAGTGGGGAAAAAAAGGGAGCAAGTCAGCGGAGAGATGTAAAAAAAAAAAGAGAAGAAGAAATGGGGAAGAATGTTGTTTTGATGTGAAGGGTGACGGGCGGGCTGTAGTCAGGCGGGCCAGAGGACGAGAGAGAAAAATAAAGAGAAAGGGGTGAAGGGAAGAGTGGGAGGGGAAGACAAGAGGAAGAGTAGACCCCAGACAGTAAGTAGTAAATGAGGGAGAAAAGCTACACTATCATCCACTGTATGCGAAGACCACTACAGTCTCACTGAGATCTCCAGTTCAGTCACTCTCAACTAACCATTCTGTTGAAGGGCAGGTTAAAGCTTTACTGGAAGCAAAAGAAATCTGAACAAGTCCTCCGATCTAAACCACAAATCTGCCATTTGTCTTTTTAAACTAAAAACTCATTGCTTTTACATGCACAATCACATCACAAATATGATTGGAGTGTTCCAGTCGTAGTCTGGAGGGATAAGCTCCTAAGAGCATGTACTTGTACTCAAAGCTTCTAATTAGGTGCAGAAACTAACATTTTAGAGCAAAACATTGCTGCACCTTATTAAAAGCTTTAACTGTAATTATGAGCTGCTCTCTGGTTTAGCTAGTCTGAATATTCTAGCTGGAGAACTCCAGTAAGGGCGGCACGGTGGTGTGGTGGTTAGCACTCTCGCCTCACAGCAAGAGGGTTGCCGGTTTGATCCCGGGCGTGGGAGCCCTTCTGTGTGGAGTTTGCATGTTCTACCCGTGTCAGCGTGGGTTCTCTCCGGGCACTCCGGCTTCCTCCCACAGTCCAAAGACATGCAGATTGGGGACTAGGTTAATTGGTGACTCTAAATTCTCCGTAGGTGTGAATGTGAGCGTGAATGGTTGTTTGTCTCTATGTGTCAGCCCTGCGATAGTCTGGCGACCTGTCCAGGGTCTACCCTGCCTCTCGCCCGATGTCAGCTGGGATAGGCTCCAGCCCCCCCGCGACCCTCAAGAGGATGAAGCGGTTAGAAGATGAATGAATGAGAACTCCAGTAAAACAACAGGATAACTTGGCATATAATCACCTTACCTGCCTGATAAGTGTTTGCAATGAGCACAAGTGCATCATGAACTTCATTTACACATTAAGTCAGTGAAACAAAAGTAGGATAATCAGTGATGTAATGATCACACTTGAATGTAAATTTAAAGGCTCAGTGTGAAGGATTAAGGGGGATATGTTTTAACATGTTTTAACAGTAGCCCAGGCAACCAAAATCTGGCTCTAGATAGGGCAGTTCATGTTTTTGCGTCAGCCATTGTAGTTTGCAGCCCCTCTGCAACGAGAGCATCTGCTAAAATGGATTATTTTCAACCTGAAACTGTTTTATTTAGTGTTCTTACCAGTTCAAAGCAACAGGTCTGTTTGTTCTGGAGAGGAAGACACCTCTGCAGATAATTTGGCTCCCACTAAAAACCTCCTGAAGTTATTAAAGGAAATAGATGTGCACACATTAGCAGATGCTAAGCTAATGGCCCATCTCTGACATACCAAATAGCATCACAGAAACGTTGATTTGTAACATGAACTGCTTTATTCGTTGTTTTTAATGGTTTAAATCACTGGGTCCATAAAAACAAGAAAAAAGCAAACATTAAGTCATGTAAGAAAATAGGTAAGAAAACACTGGCAGGTGATGGATGTAAATCACTAGGTCTGTTTGTTTTGGAGAGGAAGAAACCTCTGATGAAATTCAGCTCCCAGTAAAAATCTCCTAAACAATGAACAGTGAAGGAAATCTAACTGGGAGAAGTGACAGCTGGTCTTCAATCCTCACCACTAGATGTCACTAAATCCCCCTAAATCTTACACACTGGACCTTTAAGTTCAGCTAGCACTCAACTACAGTTTTATTGTTCTTACAAAGACCAGTGGCTCAAAAACAGTCAAGGGCTCTGTTAAACCCAGCGTACAAAGACAGTAGAAAACACAAAGGTTTAGCGCCCTACTTCTCAAAGAATAAATAAAAGAATCAGTCAATCCAGTTTCTTGTTATTTTACCATACATCAGAGAGCATTTCTCTGGGATCCAGGTGCAACATAAATAACACTCTGTTCAAGAACACAAATATTTATACAGCACAACACAGTTTGTGACCCCGTTGCTGAAGTTGAGTCTGAGGAAACAGACAGAATCATCCTCTCTTCCCTTTGCTGTTTCTAAACATGCTGTTTCTTGGTCTTTGTTTTCTTTCAGGGGGAGATTTTTCCGGAAGTCCTTATTCCCATCCCCAGTATTCCACATACAACGAATCGTGGAGATTTCCTAACCCTAGCTTATTAGGTAGGTGTATCCCATATCTCTGCAACCAGTTCTGCTCACCAGAAGTGGATCAATAATTGTATCAATGAATGTCATTTCATTCTACCTCACATCCCAGTTCCATCCTCACTAATACTCTCTTGTAATATGCTGTATCTTTCATGCTCCACTGTTCATTTTTTTCATTACATTACATTTCTGTCTGTATTGTACCGTACAGTACAATACATTATAGACATACTAATGGTTCTGTGAAAGGATGTTTGAAAAGACTGGCAATTTGGGGTGTGAATGGATTTGAAGAAAGGTGAAGACAGAGTGAGAGCAAGAGGAGGGAACAGATTAACAGGCATTTATCTGCACATCACCAGTGTTGCATTTTGGGCTTTGTGGGATTTCATGTTATACAGTTATTGTGAAGGACATTGTATTTTCCATTTTTTCATACAGTTACCCACAAGTTATCAACTAAGCCCATGAACTAATTCACCTCGAAAGGGAACGTGACATGACAACAATCTCAAAAACACATTGTCAGACAAGCTGGAGTGAGGTGTGACGGCAGAATCCAGTACCACCAGAAATATAGAAAAATATGCCTTTTTTTTTTTTTTTTTTTTTTTAAAATGTTGCATTGTGGCTTAAAATATTTCTTCCACCTTAGCACTAAGAGTGGGTGATCCAACAATATATACCATCAGAGATTTTGCCATATCAGATTTACTCATAGACTGTATAAAGTAATGTATGTAACCAACTTAAGTCACCTGTTGGTTTGTGGAGTCACGTTTTGATGCCTCAAGTTTGACATTTTGGCTGTCGCCATCTCGGATTTTTGGAGCCAGGAGCTTGGTTAGTGCGGTACATTTACAGCTATGGTTTAGTGTGATAGTGCCACCGCTAATGCTAATATTCACTAGCATAATACAGGCTTAAAACAAAACAAAATGTACTTACCTGAAAAACTGAATATCCAACTCCTTAGAGGGTCTTTTACTATAACCAAACGCTGATTTAAGTGACCTAAATGTTACAATTAACTTTCAGGAACTGAAAACACTCTGATATGGTGACATCGACACTTGCAGTCTGTGAGTCTGTGGTCATGCCATGGTTATGTTATCTAACAAACATTGTCACCATGGTAAGTACTTGTCAACGGATGACAACCACCTGTCGCTCAAAGTGGTCACGCCCTTAATTATGCATAACTATAAACCTTAATAAAATCAAACAGTTGAGTTATAGAAAAATTCGCCCTCCAAACAATTATTACGAACAGGGAAATTAGGTACCAGAGACCAGAATTATTTTTTGTACCAGGCCGTAAACATTTTAACATGGCTCTCTATGGGGATTGACTTACTCTTGGAGCCACCCTCAAGTGGCCATTCAAAGAATTGCAGTTTTTGGCAGTTCTGTGTTGGTTACATTTTCAGCCCTGGAGGTTGCTGCTTGGTTGTAACACATTACCTATTCCTCTGATATATCTGGGAATGAGGCCATTGTGGATAATGTTGCAAGTCAGTGAGCAGTGCTCTTTATGTGTCATTAGATTTTTGACTGGGATGCACATATCCAATATGATATTGGGCCGATACTGACTCTAATACCCAGATCGGGTATTGTGACAAGGAAGAATGATACTTGTAATTTCCACGCAGTGAAGCATACAGCTTGTTCATACACTGGTACTGGATTGGCACACAGTATTGGCTGATACACAAAGTGCAGGTATCAGAACTGAAAAAAATTGATCGACATATCCTCAATTATTATATGATCTTTGCACAAAAGTGTTAAAATACCTTGATTTGTCAGGTGTTTAATTTACTGGATAAGACAAAAACACAAAGTCCTGGTTATTTTGTCCATCCATAATTTCTCAGCCAATCCAGAAAATATATCACTGTATAAATCAATACCCTTATATAGAATTACATGCCCCATGATAGAGGACTATATCCATATTTCATATTTGGTGCCATTATTTTTCCACCAGCTAGAAGACCTTTCAATACATTACTTATTACTTATATACTTTAGTCTTAGTTATTGTCCGTGCATCCGTACCACTACCAGGCCATCACTCCTACCAACTAATGACAAAATCTATCAGTCATTCTAAAAAGAGATTAGTAAACCAACTTTGCCCTCCCAAAACCATAATTGCCAATATTATACAGAAAGACTTAATGCTGTCTTCACATCTCTGCATTAATGTTTAAGAGAAAAAAATTACCCTAAGCCAAAAACAGTCAGTGTCAAAGTCATTGTCTATAGGGAGTCATTTAATGGGTCACGTTTAAGGTGAAACGGTCAGTGGGTGATGGTGTAAAGGTCAATAGGTGAGAAGGGTCAGTGCTGGACTGACCTGTAGTGTCCCCCCCACACCCTTTCCTCTCCTCATCTCTCGTCTCTCCTCCTTCCCTCCATCCCTCTGTCCCCCAGTGTTTCAGCAGGATTATGGGTCTCTCCTGGGGACGGAAATCGGCTGCTCCTCGAGTCTCTTCACCAGCCAGGCAGGACAGATGCAAGGTAGGTGGAGAAAGAAAGCAAGCAAATGGAAGAGTAAACACAAGCAAAGAGTATGTGTGATGATTCAGGTGAAGGAGGTGTAATGATGAGGAGAAATTATGATAGATAGAGAGGAAAGGAAAAAGTGACTGTGAGGGAACTTTAGTATGATAACGGATGAGCGGTCACATAATATGAGGACAAGATGCACATTAGGAGGCACTGAAAGGTTTAAGATTGATGGCAGCAGGAACAGGGAGGCAGAGATACAGAGGAAAGGAGGGGAGGGATGAGAGTAGAGGTGACAAATGAAAGAAAGAGGAGTTTTGAAAAAAAAGAGGCAAAAGGGGAGAGAGGGCGTCTGAAGTCTTGACTGAGACTAAATAGTTTGTCAGGCTGGCTTAATGCCTCACTTCCCCAAAGAGCCTCCTGAGATTACCTGGACTGTGGACAGACATAACCTGTCAACACACAGCTGGGCTGATTGATGGAAGTGACAGAGACAGGTGTGTGTGTGTGTGTGTGTGTGTGTGTGTGTGTGTGTGGAGGCTGGTTTTTTTTTTTTGGTGTGTATAAAGGTGTGAGTGTGGGTTTCTGTGTGTCTTTGGGGTTACAGTATTGAATTGACCTCTTCCCTGAGGAGAGAATAGACTCAAGGGATCAGCAGTAGTAGAGCTGTACTCAGTGTGTCAGCTTAGACTGTCACTTAGATAGTGTGTGTGTGTGTGTGTGTGTGTGTGTGCGTGTGTGAGAAAGAGAGAGTGAAAAAAAGAGTGAAGGTGGGAGACGAAGAGACGTGTGTCTTAAAGTAGAGTTCATTTTATTGGTTGTACACGACAAGGAGACTAATTTTTTCTGTCATTAGCTTCATCAGTTCATGTCATCTCATCCCTGCCTTTCACTACTCACATTCAAAGTAAAATATAATCTTAACAGAAAATTGAAGCTGCTCATTCCACATTAACACAGCATTTTAGTAACCCAAAGTAGTTAAGAGGATAATTCCGATTTATTACATCCTGGGTCTTATTTTTTGTCATTTTAACCATCATTCCTTTCAGTAATATAAAAATTGAACTCACCAAGTTAATGGGAGAAGTTCAATGAGGAAAGAAACATGAGAAACAGAGACAATCCTTCAAGTCTTAAACAAATTCCCAGATTATTCAAATGTATTCAGAGGAGAAAGTATGTGCAGCTCTATGAAGCATATCAGTAGCTTTTAGCTAATTATTTAGCTTTTTAGGGTCCAACTTTCCCATTTTGTCTCATTCTCACCACCTTCTTTTCAGATGTAGCAGGCAACTATTTTCATCAAAAACCACTGCCTGCCCAGCACCAACAAAAATAGGCAAGGTTAGCAGGTGATCATAGCGGAGCATTTAGCAGCCAAAGAGCCAAATATTTCCCTCAGGAGCTGGTGGAGACCAAAATAGAGCTAAAAAGGAGTGAATATTAGGTGGCTAATGTTGCTTTGTGTCTATTGGATTTGTAGGCAGTTGGCACCTGTTTGCTAATATGTTCCCCAGTCATATCAACTTTAAACAGCAATAATATGTCAGCATGTGTTTACATCTTATTATGCTGCCCTCAAGTGGCCAAAAAATTGTATTATTGCAGCTTTAAATAATCTGGTTAAATAGTTGGCACCAACACCTGGTGAATACAGTTACATTATAACTAATGAGGCCAATACTAAAAAAACAAGACCCAAGCTATAATAAACTGGACTCATAAAAAATAATTAAAAAGACTTGAATGAAATGAAACTTTTGTTTCTGTGTTGTTTCCTAGGGTCACCATACTACTACAGTGCAACATCACGGGGGGCGGGCCCTGCTGCCACTGCAACAGCCTCCGCCTACGACCGCCACTGACCCCCCCTACTGAGAGAAGAGGAGGATGAGGAGAAGGAGACGAGGGAGGGACGAGGGAATGGATAGCACCAGCACTGCTCAGTACAAACCTGCCTACGCATGGATGACAATGAGGATGAAGATTTCAAATTTTTGACGTCAGTGAAGTTTGAGTTTTCTTTGACTGACACTTAAGCCAACAAACGCACTGCTGGGCTGCAACTCAGACTGACTGTATGGGTATTACATTACTGTGAGGACGCAGGCATGGCAGTGTCAGTGTAGGACTGGTCACAAGCAAGTGAATTGGACCCTCCCATAATATATCAAGGCTTGGTATCCTTATTTTATTTTTAACTAATCATCTATAAATCCAAGAAGTCAGTAAACTAAGTGAGAAGCAGGGACTGAAACTCTGACGTGATCTTCTGGATAGACTGTTGTGTTTTCAGGTTGGGAATATCTTTGAAGCAATTATTTAAGCTGATTAGAGCAAAATCACTTTTTCAAACTGTCTTTTTACACCCAAACATCAATCAATCAATTTTCTATGCCATGCTACGGTGAAGTAAAGACAATCCAATTCTCATAACTTTGAATGACCAAAATCACCCATATCACCATCACTCTAGTCTCTTTACTGTAGATTCAACACATTTCCCCTGAGATCACAATGCTTGATAAATGGGATACCATATTTTTTAATGGGAGTGTTCAGTTTCACAATTGACTGTTTGCTAAGTTCCGCCCCAATTAGTCACCATTGCTATGACTGTCAATCTTTCTGATTTTGCATGGCACACATGACTCTTATAGTGATACCAGTAGCAGATTTACCAGCAAAACTGTAAGAGATTTTCAAACAATGGATCCTTTCAGACAGAAGTCAAATTTTTTGCCAGCAACCATCTTTTTTGCCGAATATCTACAAATCTGGCCTATAGTTTAATCAATCATTACATCTTTGCTCTTTTGCATTTGGTTTTGAAAAAGATTCCACTACCTATAAATGTCAAGCATCATTCTTACTATAGCCCCATGCACACTGCTTCACAGTGCTAAGAAACCCGAAGCTTGACAGGCTTGCTATGCAGGGTGAGCTTTAGCAAACACTCAGTTTCAATGGTTGTAGCCAGATCCCAGAGTGTATCACAGAACATCTAAGGCTTAATTTCCACTGAATGGTTTGGCATGGCTCTACTCAACGTGACTCATTTTTAGTTTAGTTTTTCCAATAGCAAAAGTTGTGGATAGTACCTGGTGCTTTTTTCGGTACCACCTCAGTCAAGGTTCCAGGCTAGCTGAGCTGATAATAGATGGTGGAGTTTGAACACTGCAGACCACTGATCTTCACTCAGTTTTTAAAAATGTCAGCCCCCAAACTATGCTGTACACTATGCCATAAAGTGTCGATGTTCCTTTGATTGTCAATGAAAGGATTCAGTGAGCGTCCCGTTATGCTTGGTCTCACAGCACATTCATGTGGTGATGCTATGGCAATCAACTGAGAATGCCACCTACACTGAGGGGGTACTAGTCTGACTCCCTGGATGTAGGCTGTGGCTATAAGCCTGCCACTGGCCAGCCAATTAGATCAGCATTCCCTCTGCTAAACAACAACCTCTGAGGTAGTACTCTACAGGGTGAAATCAATTTGATTTGATGAAGAATTGGATTGTCCAGTAAGGCATGCTGGCTTTGTTCTTCCAATGACTTGTTGTTAAGATCTACAACAAATAAAACTACTTGTTAACTCCCCTTTGAAAAAGCCCAGACTCCATCTTATAGGACTCTCATGTCCGATGTTGATCAGTGTTCTGGCACGGCAAGTTTGAGTTGTTGTGCCACATCTTTTCACCCTGGCAGCGGCATACGTCAGTGATGAATGTGATAAATGAACTATCTGTTCCACCTAACGGGAGCTTCTGTGATGTTGTTGTAATAATGTTCTGGAGGAGCCACATACAGCTTGCAGCTTGTTTTCTTTTACAAAGAATTAGCCATTTTAATGACAGTGTTCAGCCCACAATAAATGTTCCATTAAAACAAGTTCCCCCAACACTATTTTGCAGGGACAAAGTAGCTGGATCATGGATATTATTGGTTTAAAGAAATACAAACAAGCCAGGGCACTTTTCCCGATATAGCAGAATAACAATGTGTGCTTCCCTTTCTCGAGTGCTGACACAACACTGTGGAGATAGATCTGGCTGCAAGAGACTAAAGGGGTACTATCTGCAGTGGAAAAACAAATAGAGAGAAACACCTCATACCAAAGGTGAGTTGAGTTGAGTGGAGTTGAACCATGCAGTGAAAATGAGGCATAACATCCACACTTGCATCCAAAGTGGTTTGAATGCCACTGACTGACGGACAGGCCTTTCAGTAAAAGCACAGCCTAAAATCTGAGCCCTCTGCTGTAAAATGAACAGTGCACATGTTCACATCAGACCAAAACCAAACCCCCCAGGGAGTGTTATTGTACAGGAAGGTGCTATCCTACCTCCCCAGCCAAGATTTAGTCCTGATCAAGAGCTATTTATAATGGGAGGAGACACAGAGTAATATATTAAGAAGCTTTTCTGCGCTGCACTCCGTGATGAGAGTGAATGCCTGTAATGATTTATGTGTCACGCTGTTGTGCTAGAATAGTGATGATGATGACGATGCAGTGAAATATGAAATCTTAAAAACTTTCATTATGAAAAGAAGTCTTTGTTTATAAATATGATCCGATTGCGATTTTCTTGTTTATAGTTCGTTGCCTCAGTTAACACAGGTGCCACTGAATAAGACGCCATTTTTTATCTGCTTCCTGAATATTGATAAGAAGAGCCAGGAAGCGGTGGCACCCTCTCTTTCTCTCTCTCTCTCGCTCTCTTTCTATTTCTCTCTTTAAACTCCCCAAAGATGGGCCCCCCCTAGTGGATCGGCTGACTAACTACAAAAGCACAAAGAGACTCAATCATCATTTAAAGGCGCCATTTTACTTTTTTGACTTCCTTTTAGAACCATCACGTACTTCCTCTTCTTCTTCTTCTTCTTCTTCTTCTTCTTCTTCTTCTTCTTCTTCTCCTCCCCCTTTTGAGTGCTTGTCCTTGTGCTGTTTGACATCCTGAAATTGTTTCTATAAAAGCATTGCTTTCGTGGGAAAAAAAAAAACAAGTGAAACTGTTTTATTTTTGTTTGTTTCCTACATCAGTTCTGCGCTGTGACAATGTATGACACCAGGGTCGAGGCCTTACCCATCATGTACAGACAGAGAAGGACAGATTTGCCCTTCAGCGCTGATCTGAAATCAGTGTGTTATCCCTCGCAAATGTTTGAGGGTCCACAGTGTCGATCTTGTGAGAGGGCAATATCTTCCTAAAACTGTACGTAGCTTCCTGTCTCACTTCTGTCCATACAAGACTTGTACAGTAATCAGTGAACGAGAAGAGAAGTCACAATGTCAATAGCAATTTCAATTATTCACATTTGAATTATTAGACTTTAGTGATGAAGCTTTCTTTATGATAAAAAGACTAAGAGGTGTGTGGTGTTGTTTTAGCCATCGTCTGCAAGTGTTTACATATCTTTTGTTTGTTTTGGGTATGTGTGGCTGACCGTAGCGCTACATTGCTACTGTGTAGTTTTTACTAGCTAACAGATTGAAGGCACCAAATCTGCAGCGTGAGACATAAAATATAGCTATATAAACATATACCTATAAACACTGAACAAAGCTGTTAGTTTCTAAATCTTTGTTGTTTCTTGGTTTTGAACTAGTGATAGAGGGGATCCTTTTACATTTGTAGACCTTAAAAGTTGTGTGTACACAACTCTAAAGCAGATTCTTATGACGGCTCGCCTGCTGTGCTGCCAGCGTGCATCGCAGCAGGAGCCCTTCCTTATTTCTGTCTTTCTCTCTTGATCTTTCTGAGGCATTATTGAACCTGAACCACACCAGCTGAAAACAAGGACAGTGCCTTTAGTTTTATATGTCGACTCCCCCCTGACTGACCACGCATCACTAAAACAAGTTTCAGCGTCCCTCCCTGCAACTCCTTAAACAAAGCTCTGCCTATCTGCCCATGCGAACACAGGGTTGTAGATTATATAAAGCCTTCCACAAACAAGTAGCAGCCAGTAATTTTAGTAGAAATTTTGGATAATAATTTTACATACCAATAGTAACATTGCAGCACTAATAACAGGTCCTGATCCAGCACCCTATCCTTACTCATCATGGGCATCTCAGTCAGATTCACTCATAAAATTTGTAACAGAAATAATGTTGAAAAATCATCTGATGGAGAATCCTCTTTGCAATCTACAAACAACATCAAGTGACTGGAAAGTAACAAAAATCAAAATATGTTCCAAGAAAGGTCTCTTTCAGTTAAGTCAATAAACAAATGTTAAATCGAAAATGATGCAGGACACCCTCTTTGCTCACTGAGTGATGCTCAGTAGAGGAGCACTCATTGCTGCTACTGGTATTCTGAAAATGTATAAATGAGATTACAGTTTTAATTGCTAGTATTGCTTATAATAATCACTAATATAACTTCCTGCCAGTGGCAGCACACAGTGCGCCAGCTGATGGGTGAGGAAGGAACCCTGCCCTGAGATGAAATGCCAAAAATTGACAGATATTTTACCTATCTAGTGAATACATATCTCAACACATGGATTGGCACAAAATAAATGAGACATTCAGACATTCATGATTTCCAGTTAATGTAACCTAATGACTTTGATTATCTGCTGACTTCTTCTCTAGTGCTACCACGTGGTTGGCATGTGATTTTAAGTGAAAAAGGCTCAACTATCGGGGGACAGATTGCCATGAAATGTTGTTACACACATTCATGCCCCCCTCAGGGTAAACTGTAATCACTTTAGTGATCCTCTGACTTTTCATTTCGTGCCATGTTCAACTCAGAGTTGAGCTAAGATGGTCAGCATAGTTAACACTACATTCATTAGAATTGTCTTTGTGAGCATGTTAGCATGCTGATGTTAGCATTTAGTTCGGTGCCCCTCTGTACCAAAGTACAGAATCAAAGAGCTGCTAACATAGCTGTAGACTCTCAGTCTTGTTGTTACTTCATACTCATCTGACGTCCCTTTTATTCTAGCTTCAGGATTAAAATTCTCTAGATTTCCTGTCATCCACTGAGTTTATATTTTCATTATTCTTCTATTACAAGTTATATCAGTGGATCTCTGACTGGAATTTACTGCTGGGAAATATCCATGCTGGACCATGATATGTGATATACGGCCTTGGATCAGAGCTAAAAAACCCCACTGGCATTACAAGGAGTGAAAAAAGGCACAAAATCTATTTAAAAAAAAAGCCAAGTAAGCGACAGACATGTTACAAGTCTGTTCATTAATATTGCTTTTTCTTATTCAACCAGAGCGTCTTATAAATGAATTACACCCTTTTTTCTCAAACACACACACACACACACACTACCGTTAACATGAAGAAATATTGATTAAAAGGCGTTCTCCTTGAGGAGGTGAATCCAGTCGTGCCTCGTGTGTCCGCTCGCGAGAAGCTGCGACACCAAACAGGCCAAATTAGTTCTCCAGTATAGCCAAGAATCCAGAGATACATTAACAGGATTATTTGTTAACTATGCATCTCATAGTGACACAGCTTGCCTTGCCATTGCTTTGACCTAATTGGTTCACATGGGGAGAGAATGGGTTCTCATTGGCCCGCAGTCGTTTCGATTGGCAGCCGTGACATTGACTGCAGCAATGAGGGGGGACTGTCATTGTAGGTGGTACTGTAGGAAGCACAGCGGGCAGAGGCCACACACACACACACACACACACACACAAATATAAGTACAGACACACACTCTCCCTCCCTTTGTCCTTTGCAGAGTGGTGATCCCCCCTCCTTGCATGCCCCTGTGTTCCCCAGGGGAGGCCAAACCTGCTGTGCCATCAGAAGCTCATCCCGTCTTTTTTCTCCTCCTCCCTCAGCCCTAATCTCATCATATCTCATGCACTCCCCCCCCCCCCCCCCCAACCCCCCCAACCCCCCCCACCTCTCCTCTCCTCCCCTCCTGTATCACTGCCACACCACCAGGATTAGGAATATTAAAACTATTCTGTTGATTTAAGGCCTGTGACCTTCCTCAAAAAAGTCCTCCCTTCTTTTTCTCAGACAGCCCTATTAATCCCTTTCCCTCTCCTTTTTTACTTTTCTCTCTGACTATTCAGACGTGATGCTCACTGTCCTGTCAGATATTCTGCATAGGAAGGAAGCAAGGTGCCAAAGCGAGGTCATTTCAATGGCAATATTGCTGCCGTTATCTTTATTTGGCCAACAATATTCTGTGAGATGGCATCTCATATTCTGTTTTCTCTTCATGTATCAATAGAGCATTTAGAGCGCAAAGAATAGTTTCAGATCAAACAAAGACGTTTCATTTCCAGCTTTGCTGCAGTTTACTGTCCATGAAAATGCAATCGCATCCGGAATTTTTTATCCCAGCTCCAAATCAAATAGGAAACTGAAATAAATGCAAATGAGTTTTTTTTTTCTTTATTATGATTTCTCACCGAGTGTGCACCGCCTGACTGTATCTCAATATGAATCCATGAAGATGGCTACTGCCTTCGTAAAACCTGAGGGGATTTCAGCATCACGTCTTGACAGCAATTAGTGGCACAATCTGTTTCATGCTTGCTGATATAACTAGGCTCTGGACAGATCTCATACTGAAGTGTTACAATGTTCTGTACATCTTAATATTATTCAACTGTGGAAGAGGAGAAACACACAGGACTCAGCCTACAAAATCAACTGTGCTTTTTAAGCAGATGTTTCAATCAAAAGAAAAAAAAAAGATAACATGATTTTTCACCTTACTGTGGCCTTTCGTGTAACAATCTGGAGTTTTTTTGTGTCCATGGCTTCCTATCTGGGGTGTTAAAAAGATATTTATATCTGTAACGTTTTGGTAAAAAAAAAAGTGAACAAACAAAAGACAGAAAGAAATACATCAGAATGCGAAGACGAAATTAGGTTCCAACGATTCAGCTTGCTCTATTCTTCAAAATCAAACGCGACAAAAAGAAAACATATCTGTAACATTCACCAAAGCCTGTGATGCCTGTTTTAAATAATAGATTCTTGTACAAAAAAACATATAAAATAGCAGAAAAGACTTACAGATACAAACACAAAATGAAGATAAGAAATGCCTTCAAATATTCTGGAGGGGAGGATTTAAAAAAAAGTAAAAGAAATGCTTCTTTAAGAAAATGTGTATGTTTTTTATTCGATTTTCTAGTAGTTGCAAACAAAACTTGGTGTTTTTTCTCTTTGTGTGTTGTGTGTTGTCTTAATATTTGAATGTATTTTACTGCAGTGCGAATTTGCCAAAGATATCATATCACTTGATTTCCCTCCTTTATTTCTTTGTTTAGTTTTTTTTGTTCCTGAATAGTGACCAATTTTGTTCAGAAAACTGGAAATAAATGGTGAATTTGATATTATGCTTATTTTTCATATTTCTATTGTTAATATTATTGTTATTTTATTTCCTGGGTTTGAGTTTACTGTGAAATATTAAATTGCAGTTTGCTTGACGCATCTCTTCATACTCAGTCTGTGTACCTGTCCATCCGTCCACCTGAGTGACTGTTGTTGGTGAATTATTCCATTTATGTACCTGTAATGTGAAGCTAAGAAGTAATTATTTGTAAATATTTGCCATAATTTTATTGGTCCTTCAGAATAAAAAATAATTTTTTGGAAGCTGAAGAGTCTGTGTCAGTGCTTAGCTGCAAATGTACATGTTTTTTTTTTATGTGTTTCATACAAACAGTACACACACATGCTTATTAACGGCTTAAATGCCAAATTCCTCAGCATCCAGCATCAGCCTGGATGGTCGGAGACATCTGGAGCAGGAGAGTGGTTATGTCTCAGTGTGACCCGCAGCGCAGCTTTCATCCTGGGGACACAGATCTCATCTCGAGGCATCTATCTGGAGGCGAGGGGGCAAGACACAGCTAAACCCCTCCCGCTCCTCACCCCCTGAGTGAATGGAGTGTCCCTGTGCTGCAGTCTTGGCTGCTGGCCGAGTCCAGGAGGGGGCAGAGGTGTGTATGTGTGTGTGTGTGTGTGTGTGTGTGTGTGTGTGTGTGTGTGTGTGTGTGTGCCTGTAGTGGAAAGAAAGAGGAGGAGGAAGGGGGAGATGGGTGATAATAGGACACAAGCCACGACATGGCGACAACACGCCACACACACAGAAAACAGCACAAACCCAGCTTGAGACATAGGCCGGGCTGTCCGCAGCTTGGGTGCCTGCCCAGGACGCCAGAACGGCACAATGCACTTTTGTGTGCGTGTGAATGTGTGCGTGAGTGCGTCTGAGCTCATTCTGGGTCCTTGCCAACTTAAAGCAGCCATGTCAGGTTGTGTAAGAATGCATCATATGGTAAAGTATAAACATTTAAGT
Source organism: Epinephelus fuscoguttatus (assembly GCF_011397635.1). Classification (NCBI taxonomy): domain Eukaryota; kingdom Metazoa; phylum Chordata; class Actinopteri; order Perciformes; family Serranidae; genus Epinephelus; species Epinephelus fuscoguttatus. Next base: position 40,818,923 of record NC_064754.1, on the reverse strand, counting down.
GAAAGTTAATGATCACAGTTTAATTCCAGCAATCAAGGCTGGATTATCCCTCTATGAGGCCCCAGGGTGAGAAGGAGCCATTGGGCCTCTAGTGGGCCCTCAATACGTTTCTCAATCCCAATGCCTGAGGAACTAACCAGTATTTCTATGCTGAAATACGTCCATTCAACAGCTTTACAGCATCAGTTTTGTTGAAAACTTCTTAATTTAAAGGAGCATTGCACCAACTTTGCATGTCAAAGTCAAATTGCTGGTCACGGAAAATACTGCACAGCCTGTGAAATTAGCTTCTATGGCTATGGTGGGGGCTTTGCCAAGTCTAAAAAAAACTGTGGGTCATGGAGTGTAAAAGACGCTGGTGTTTAGCAAGATGTGGTTGAATTGTATTGTGGGAACTGTAGGCGCCAGTCAGTACATTTAGAGGACGTTAGAGAAAATCTATTTATTGTGTCAGTCTGAATTAAACCGGACTTTTAAAATACATGTAAAGCTGTTAATCTGACTGAAATCGTACTAAATTGAATCCCTTAAAGTCGGACTAACACACCCAAATGTGCATGCTCCACAGTTTCTGCTCCGGGCTTTGATACGGAAGTTGAATAGCCTTAAACATGTAACTGAAGAAGAAGCTGGAAATAAAAAAGCAAAATCTGCATCCAGCATGCATCTCATCTGTACAAAAAGTAAAGCGTACAGCACGTACAAAATCTACAGAGCTGTTAAGTTGTCCACCATGGTACCAGTTTGCTGCTAGCTAACCGTAGCTAACTTGTTTGTCAGATTTTTGATCTGTGACGCAATAGGTCAACTGGAAAAAGGTCCAATACTAGCAAGCTGAAAGGGGGCATATCACCACCTATGGTAACGGAGTAAGAGGTACCTCAGTCTATAAAATGTTTTCCCTCCTGTGCTTGTATGATGGAGCAAGGACAGTAGTCCAGTTACATGGTCAAGTCGAGCTACAGTTACAGCTTGACTTAACTGTGCATGAAAACACACTGAGTGTTTCTGATGTTTGACTCACACAAGTGGCTAAAAGTCAGAATAGTTTGGCCTCAGCTGCTTCAGATTTGACCTTTTCTTTTTTAATCTGTCTCAGCAATCTCTCAATACCTACTGAAATTGCCTTTAAAGGGATATTTTGCTCATCTCTGAGCTCAAGTGAAAGGCATCAACTGATGGATTTTCGCTACCCCCCCCCCCCCTACTGTTTGTCTATAATATAAGATTTTTTCAACAGGATGTGTATTGTTAAAATGGATGCTGAAAAAACTGAAATCAAATGATAAAATTGGGCAGTGCTGATCAAATATGAACCAAGATTCTGTTACAGTGTTAATGAAAATGTTTTCAGAACATATTCTAGCTTACTGTTATCTAAAATGCAGGAGTTTGTAAACAGAAAGTGGGCTCCATACTGTTCCCTGCATTATGGCAACGGAGGGTGAAAAAGCTGAGTTTAAATGTTAAAATTTTAAAAGTATTTGCGTCTTTCTACGTCATAGACACCCCAGTTTTCAGAAAAGACCACCACCAGTTGACTACTTAAATACTGACTGCTAGTAACAGTGTTTGTCTGACAGGTGCAGAGCGGATTTATGATCTGTCAGATCAATGTCGGCTTGGAAAAAAAAAGGCTTTGACAGTGTTGAGTTAGTTAGAAAGCAGTGCCACACCCTCTGCCCTCTTCACTTTCCTCCTATTGCTCCAGATTACATAACGTGTCCTACCTCTCCACCCCCCACCCTCCCCTCCTCTTCCTCTTCATCTGGCTTCCTATACAAGACCAGGAGACAGACAACAGTGGTACTTATGGAGGCCAAGAAGTCATGCAAATTAACGTCAGTCAGCATCAGTATTTTTTGGCCCTCCAGAGCCCCTGTAGGGAGGAGGTGTGGGGCCAACTGAGTATAATTGGGCCTCAGCTGATTAGAGAAGAGGGGCTCATACAGGAGAGGGAGAGGAAGATGAGAAGGAGAGATGCTGAAGAGATATTAGGAGTGAGAGAGCAGGGCCTTTAGATCAAACAGGAGGAGAAGGAGAGAAGCTGACAAAACATACAGAGGAAAAGGATGGAGCAGGGAGTGTGCTAATACACGTGTTGCATATTCATGACTGCTGCTGTGTTTGCATTCCTACTCTCTCTGCCATCTTTGCTCTCCGTCTACTCTTTGCTGTTTATCTCCACAAGTGCATTTGTCCTGTATTCATATTACGTTGTGTGTTTGGGTGTAGAAACATAACTGAAGATGTGCAGCAGGTATGTAAATACAATGCAATTTATCATTTATCATTTTGTATATATTTATTTAAAGGGTTCCTTTGGTTTATTACAACTTGGGTCTCATTTTGATAGATCTGACCCTCATTCCTATTAGTTATGATGACACTGTACTTACTAGGTTTCTAGCTGAGATCTGGGTACGTAGCGAAATTCACTAAAAGAAATTAAAAACGCAAAGGTCTCTACACCCAATGAAAAGCAGTGCACAACACAGCACAAATGCTGCTGCTAGTTTCAGATCAACACAGCTGTCATTTTCACAGCCAGCACCCATGCTGTGTAAGTAACATATGTACTGGCACCCATCTGCATGCCCGTGGGCATATAGGTCTTAAAGTAAAACATGGTGAGGTGCATTGTTATAATACTGCTATTTTGAGGCAACAGAAAGCAATCAACAAAAACCTGATGTAAAGTCAGAATGGCAAAGTGCTTTTCTGCTGTTTAAAAGGTGCATTATTTAGATAGTAAGATGCGCTTGCATAGGGTACACTCTGCTTGTTACACACACAGGGAGTGACAAGCTATTGGTTTTCCCATCTCTACCACTTTTGGCACTGTGCAGCTGTTCTGGTAACGCCAGAAGACGAGGACACACTCAATGCTACCTCCTCCCACACCTGCTTCACCTCAGGGAGCTTTGGTGGATTCCTGCTGCTCCCGTAGATGGTCTGCTCTAATGCTTTCACTTCGCGCACAAGCATATCCATTTCATCAGCAGAAAACCTCTTGCTTTTCCAATTTGCCAAATCTGTCATGTAAATAGCAAAGTACCAAGTGCAGGCACACCTGGTTTTTCCAAAACATACCTATGATTAAATAATGGATTTAAAACAACCCCTTGCACCTTACTTTGTGCACAGATTATGCACTGTTTAACTAGAAAAACTGGAGTATGACACACCCTAAATGCACTTGCGCACTTTTGACCATGCACTATAGATCCTTTAAAGCAGTCAGTCAGATGATCATACACATTTAACAGCTCCATCACCAGATAACAGGGGACAGTTTACATCCATTCATCCATTTTCTAACTGCTTATCCTCTTGAGGGTCGCAGGGGGGCTGGAGCCTATCCCAGCTGACATTGGGCGAGAGGCAGGGTACACCCTGGACAGGTCGCCAGACTATCGCAGGGCTGACACATAGAGACAGACAACCATTCACAGTTATGCCTACCTATTTAGAGTCACCAATCAACCTAGTCCCCAATCTGTGTGTCTTTGGACTGTGGGAGGAAGCTGGAGTACCCGGAGAAAACGCACTGTGGACTGGGAGAACATGCAAACTCCGAAGGGCTCCCCGACCCGGGATCGAACCAGTAACCCTCTTGCTGTGAGGCGACAGTGCTAACCACCCCACCACCGTGCCACCGGGACAGTTTACACCAAAATCAAAAATACTTATTTTTCCTCTTACCTGTAGTGCCATATGTCAGCCTGGTTTGATTTGGTGTGAGTTACAGTGTTGGAGAGATCAGCTGTAGAGATGTCTGCATTTCTTGAAATATAATGGAATGCATGCTAGTCACCTAGTACAACGGTGCTAGCTAATGTTAGCTCAACCGAGGAGGATGCCACTGTTGATGTTTACATCTTGCGCTGTCAAGCCTGTCATCAGTGAGTAGATGCACGCTTCCTTCTGCAAGTTGAACAGTTGGCAGGTGTAGTTCATTAGAAAGAAAATAGTTCCTACCTGAAACTGCTCCAGGTCTGTGGATTATCCTGAGTAACTGGGTCATGATTTCTGGAAAGAGAGATTGCTGTTGAGTTTTTCATGGCATGTTATGGCCTGGCATGGCATGGCAATTTCAGGCATGTTATAATGTGTTAAAGCACTTGTTCCCGATGCTTTTCCCTTGTAAATTACTAGAAAATTTGTCATCTTAAAACTCCTTTTAAATAAAACACTCTGAGAAGGAAAAACAAGACATCACCCAATGACTGCGGTGAGGGACTGCAAGCCCACTTTGCTTCATTTTAAGGGGTCACAAGGAAGTTTTAATTCCACACTTAAACATGTAATTACATGCAACCTGCTTACATCATTTCATACCTTGGTTTTTATTATCGTGCAAACAAGTCTTTTAAAAAATTCACAGCATTGACAGAAGCAAGCCAGTCCTCCGTTGGTCTGACTGTTGGCTCATCAAATGAGAAGAAACTCTCTGACACACTTACAGTGAAAAAAATGTGGTTTGACCTTATCACAGAAGACATTTGGACCTCACAGAATGAGCTGTTACAAGCCTCTCATTGCCCTTTACGGCAGCGTCCATGTTCACACACACACACACACACACACACTCTGAAGTCACAGAGATGCATTACACAGTGACAGTGGTAAAGATGAGCGAGGCTTGTACAGAGTGCTTATGCGCTGTGTTTCACTCATTAAGGCCCCCCGGACATCAGAAACGACGAGACACGTAGTTCCATGTAAAGTTTTTCCCTACCCTCGGCCCGTCACTCACAATCACTCCCTGACACAGATACTACATGTAACAAATGTCAGACGTGAGTACAGCGTGTGTGTGTATGTATGTGTGTGTACATGTCTGTCTGTGTGTGGATGTCGGACCATTGACAGGCATGGAAGCAGCTTGTTGAACTAATAGCCTAACTAATGTGTCTACATTCCCTCCCTCCCCCTCCTTAACTCCCTCACCCCCTCTCCCCTCTGCAAAACTGACATCTACGAACTGAGCAGAGGAAGGAGGGAGGGAGAAAAGAGAGAAAGGAGGGGAAAAGAAGAGGAGAGGGGTGGGTTGACAAGCGGCAGACCCTCTCGCCCTCCCGTCTGACTCCGTCTATCTCCCCCTTGCTCCCTGAGGGTTTGTCTCAGAGGGTAGTGCTATGATGAATAGGCCTGTCTAAGCTAACCTAGCGGAGACCAATTAGAGAGGGAGAGAGAGAAGAAGAAAGATAGAAAGAGAAAAACAATGAGAGAAACTCGAGCAAAAGGGAGGGCAAGAGACAGAAAAGAAGAGATCGAGAGGAAGGGCAGATAGGTTAAAAAGGAGGTAGGAGGATTGGGGTAAAGTGGAAAGTTTAAGATGAAGCATGTTGGGTGTCTACATGTGTGTGTGGGCGAGCTGTCAGTGCTGAGGGAGAGGCACTGTGAGAGGGGCTGGCCTCTTAAGTCTTAACCTCGTCTGCTGCTGCAGGAGAGGCTTTGACAGCAGAGACGCACAAACAGGACTGACCCTCACAAAACACTTCCTCCTCCTCCTCCTCCTCCTCCTCCTCAGAAACCTTTCACTGCTGCGCTCCTTGTTTCATGTCTTCTTCTTCCCTCCCTCCTCCTGCTGATTACTCAGTTAGTCTTTAATATGATAGCAGCCTAGCTCTTTTTCATCCCAAGCTGAACTAACACATTAAGCTTTGGTGGCATTTTTTATATTGATAAATGTACTAATATCTGCTAACAAAGGCATACCTGATTGATTGTTGTTATTGGTCTTTAATGTGGTGTTTTTGCCGTTTCCCAGGGATCACCCAAAAAGTGTGGACAGTAGCAGGCTTTTTTTTTCTCTCTCACTCTTTTTGTATCTAGTTTTTGTCTCATGATTGGGCATATAATGTCATATGTTAGGCAGTTTGAGAGATGTTGGTGTTTAATTCCAACTCCCACTGTACGAGTAAATCATCTGCAATGTAAAGCTAAAGCTCAAGATTTCTGTGTTCACGCTTCAATCGTCAAGCCACGACCTGAGTGCTCACACTGTAAATGTGAAATAGAAAATAAAACTGCCTGTTGGCTCCTGCAGACTGCTCTGGCTATTGACGATTGTCAATAAAGATTCATTTGAAAGCTCCAAGCAGGTACAAGTTTGTTTGCTGGCAGAGGTACGGTTCACAATAAGAGACGTCCCAAAAAGAGCTGAAAGTCCATTTCTGCAAAATGGGTCAGTCTATGTTTTGATTCCCCCTCTCTCTCTCTCTCTCGCTCTCTCTTACACACACACACACACACACACACACACACACACACACACACACACACACACACACTCAGACACACTCAGACACATACAGGCACACAATCTCTGCTGGTATCGGGTTACCGCCACCACACCTGTCTGATCAATCAAGACCAACGGCATTGATAGCAAGCATAACAATTGGCACACACAGTTGTCATTAATGACCTCAATCCCTCATTTTTAACATCAAATTACTAGTTATAAACAAACTTATCAGAAAAAAAACACTTGAACATACAGCAGCAAGAAAAGAGCTACCTAAAATAAGAAAAACCATCTGACCCATACTTGGAGTTCTTCGTTTTTAGAGGGGGCGGGTATATGACCTATAGGCTACTGCAACCAGCCAGATGGGGGGTGTAATCAAGATGTTTTGGCTTCACTTTTGGGGAGCTGTCATGCTGTCCACCTTTAGATACAGTCTATGCTGGGTACATGTTGTATGATTGATTGAGTGAGTGAGAAATGGAACTGACCTTGGGGAAAGGACTCGTGGCTCTGCTTCAGCTGTGCAAGACCAAAGTGTCTGACGCCTCAGAAATACATTCAAACATCTGACGGCCTGTCTGGAGCAGTTGATCGGGTCATGATTGGTGATTTAAAACAAAGCATCAGTTATCTCTGCTGGGCAAAATCCTCTGGCACCCCAGGGAGTGATTCTTCTTTCTGGGCACAAAAGGTTTGTCAGCAGAAGACGACCTGTGTAGTTAGCATTAGCACTGATAGCTAACCCAAAGAAGAAAATGAAAAGATTCTCTGTGATTAACATATATCTCTGAGAAATGCAGTCCAAAAAAAAAAAAAAAAAAATCAGCAGCAAAAACTAATTTTAGTAACAACGCTACATGTATGACAGAGCCGTGAAGGAGCAATATGCTTGCTGTCACATTCCCTACAACAGGACGCTGATATCAGACTAAAAAAGGTAAGTAAAGGTCAGTGAAGACAGATGGAGTCCAACCTAGAGTCTGGTTCTGTTGGAGGCTTTTTATCTGTTCGAAGTTTTTCCTTGAGTGCTTGCTCACAAGGGTGTTTGTTAGGTCTCTGTTCATTAAAGAGTATGTTGTAATGAACCAATCCCCAGGAAAAATGTTGGCATTGTTCCTTTCTGCAAACCCACGTTATATTTGCACTTTATTATGCAGTGGATACTTAAGAACATTATGTTTCAACAACATTGTGGTTAACATGTCGTTAGATTTAGGCACAAAAACTACTTTGTTATGGTTCGGACAAAATCATGTTTGAGTTAAATCACCCAGTCTGGGGACACAATCCCAGCAGGAAAAGCAGCAAAGTCTCTGAAAATTACAAATGTTTTAGTTGCTACAAAACACCTACATTTAGTGCCTTAAAAGCAGCTGGAAACACAGCAGTGACTTGTTAAATCTCATATTTTGTTGGTATCGAACACTATACTAAGTCACTTTAGAAATGTTGATGTGACACGTATGTAATGCACAAATATAACGTATTTGTGGTTTGCAGAAATGTACAATGCCAACATTTTATTCTGGCGGCTGGGTTGGCTCTAGACCTGCTTTATATGAAGAGTGTTTAAAGTTAACTTTTGTTATTATTTGGCACTATATAAATAAAATTGACTTGACTCACTTCACACTGTCAGACATATAAATAGTTTTCACATCATCTTTCAGGTCATAATTACAACCAGGAAAGTTGGATTTTTCTGAAAGATACATCAATTGGCGCTTGATAACAAAGTGCCGGAAAACCAGTAAAGCAAACATAGATGCTTCACTTCATCATAAGTCCATTGTTTAAGGTAATTGTACCCAAATTTAATGGATAAAGAGCTATTGTAAATATAATAATTTTTAATATTCACACAATTGTGCAATCTCACAACCATCTTGAGTTGTCTGATAACGAGTATATTCTCAGACATGTGACCCTTTCCTATCCCTACCATCCATCCCATGTGATGTGAACGTTGCATTATGGTGAAAAACTTTGGCTCCACATGTAGGCCCAGTCTGGCCTGGGATCAAATCCCACTAATGCTTCCTGGCCTGTGTCTGCCAAGCTAATTTTCCTCCTTCAAACAAACATTTGATAAATGGCCTCCTCACTCTCCTCGTTTCAAATAGGAAAACTCTCCCCGTCCTCTTCCTCTCCTTCCTCCAGACGATCACCGTCGTCCTCTCCCCATCTCTGAGACAATTACAAACATCCCGCTTCCCATTTATCACCAACAATTAAACAGCATGGACGGAGGCTACTTCATAAGCAGGGAGGAAAGGGCGAGGAGAGCGCAGGAGGAGACGAATGCGAGCGGAATGAAGTAGAGTCAACAGTGAGAAAGAGAGAGGAAGGCTGACAGCACAATTAAGGTTTTTAATTCTCTGCTTGAGTGGGCCGGTCCAGTCTTTATGCTAATTAGGATGCCACGGCCATGTAATAAATCTCTATGATCCAGCCTCATTTCCCTTCTGTCTCTCTGTCTGTCTCTTTCACACACACTCACACACATTCACAACAGCACGGAAAGTTCACCCATTCCTTTATATGGCTACACCCTTCGGCTGGAGTGTTAATAGTTTTGATAAAATTGTTTTTTCGGGCAATTTTTAATGCTTCCCTGAGATCTGAGAGCCACGGCGTGTCAGCACACACTGTTTACTGGTTGGCCAAGCATTCGCTGCTTTGGCTCAATGCCTATACCACATGTAGTTTCTCTCCCTGTTAACTCCCTTTATTAGTGTTTTTCAGGAATATGGTTTGCATGCCCTGCGCTGTGTACACACATACACACACACATCTAAAGGCGCAATGAATGCAGAAAATATTCTCTTATTCCTCTCCCTATTTCTCTTATCCACTCATCCCCATTTGACAGACATGTCTAATGATAACATCTGCAGATGGCAAGAAAACAGCACAACAATCCGGATATAATTGGGGGGCCACATTTCAAGACGAGGAGAGAGAAAATGAGAGCGATAGATAAGTGGACAACTGTAGGCTGTTTGTTAAAGTAGCAACTAGCAGAAATATTTTCACCCTCATTTAGGTCACGAGGACACACACTAATCAGTGTTTTTTTTCTGTTGCTTCTCACAAAGTGTCCCAAAGCCAATTTAAGCACAAGATCTGTGTGAAAATCAACTGCAGTTGTATGTTCATTAAATAAATGAAGGTAAGAGCAAGTCCAAACAAACTGAGGTGGATTTTTACTCAAAGAAACACACAGTGAGATCATTTACAGGAGAATTCAGCCTTGCTCTGCAACTCTACGACTAAACATCCTCAGCTTGGTTTTAATGTAACTCCTCTCCTGTTTCTTCTGCTGGTACAACACTTTCTCATTGGTGGCATCTCCATCAGCCATTTTGTGCTGCTTGACGGTTAAAATGGCCCCCACCCCAACTACCAGAGCCAGGTGAAGCAGGTACAGGGCAACATGGAGGCAAGTCAACAGCACGGAGACACAGATGGTGGCAATGCACCAGGGCCAAGCCAGAAGCAGCAGCAGGGAGTGATGCAAGGAGCTGAGGACAAGAGCTGGGACGGACAGGACGATTCTGAGCAGCGTGGAGGCCAGCCAGGAGTACAGAGACAGAGGGGACAAGAGGAGAGACACTGCTGCGCCACTCATGGATACAGCCTAAAAGGAAAAATGCAAATAGACATGTGATATGATAATGGTGTTACAAAGGAAACTGCTTCAAAACAACATTTATTTGGATTCATGTTTCTGGCCACCTGGTGAATGACAGTCAAATATTCCCTCACTTTTAGCACAGTTTTGGTCTTAACTCTTTAGGGAAATATTTTTAGTGTTTAGTAACTAAGGCTCTGTCTACATGAATGTGGATATTTTGATAAAGTAATATTTTCCTTAACACTTTTGCCTCTTGTCCACACAAAACAGAGTTTTAGGTCACTCAAATGGACAGCTTCTAAAATGTTTTCTAAAGTGAAGATTGTTGTTCACTGTTTATCTGTGTTGACATGTAAAAAGGAGCATTTGGGAAACAATGATGTAATCTCCTCAATTTGCAATTCTCAATCCCAACATCAAACGGAAATAAACAGTGATGAAATCTCCACTCTGTGTTTTGAAAAAGGTAACTTTAGTCTGTATGCTTTACAACCTTTGTGACGAGGAGAGACTGCTAAAAACAGCTCAGGCCGGCGTATGTTTGTGGTCGTTTTTGCGTTCTTGTGTAGTGTTAAACGAGAGCAGTGTGGACGAATTTATTTTTTAAAACAGAGGGGGAAAACATATTTTTTCAAAAACATGTGTATACATGTAGACAGGGCCTAAATGCTCCACTATATTCACAAGATACTTGTTAATTTTTGACTTGCTGATTTTTTTGGCATCACTGTTGTCTTTATTAGACAGTCAGTAGTGAAGAGGGAGACAGGAAACATGGGGAAAAGACAGGTATGACAAGTGACAAAAGTTCCCAGCTGAACTCAAACCACAGACATGCACTGTAACGATTCAGCTACCAGACCATCAGAGTCCTGCATGGGTCCATTTTTGAAAACCTTAACCTGCCAAGCTCAGTACCAGCGTACCAGAATCAGCCTGTCACCCATCATTAAGTCTTAGTCAAAGCTGCACCTGCTTGCGCCTGTTAATAGAAGTCCAGTGACCCTGGGGCATCGGTGGCTTGGTGGTGGAGCAGGCGCCCCGTGTACTGGGCTGTTGCCGCAGTGGCCCGGGTTCGAGTCAAGCCTGCGGCCCTTTGCTGCATGTCTCTCCCCCTCTCTCTCTCTCCCCCCTTCATGCTTCACTGTCCTGTCAATTAAAGGCAAAAAATGCCCTAAAAAAATATCTTAAAAAAAAAAAAAAGAAGTCCAGTGACCCAACCCGCACCCGTGATTGAACAACCACAGGCTACGGTCACTCACATTAAGCTGGATTCCCCGGTAATTTATTACAATTGCAGCAGAGGCAAAGTTTCTTTCATTGGCTGTGCTGGATGCTGCGAAAACATTCTGCACAATCACTGCCAGGTTGTGAATCATTTTAGCATGCTCCTTCCACCACCATAAAACCTCAAAAGGATCCTCCTTGGGTGCCTCATCATCGGGCTGCAAAGTTTCATCACTGGAGTCCTCCACGTCAGAGACGAATATGACAATGGGGTCAAAGGTTCAATTTGTGTCATTGACTTCCAGGATATAAGGAATTGTGACTTAGAAGTCAAAATATCATTTTCTGAAAAATAAAACATATTTTTGTTCTCACCCACTGCCCACCTACGTGTAATTCATTTTTCCCTGTGCCCGTACCCAGGAATTTATATATACATATACATATTTAACTGTTACACAGCTTTTTGCAGGTTACCTGGGGTACCCAACCTGGTGGAGGAGTCTGATGCACATGTTCTAAATATTAAGGGGGACATTTCCCATGGCACACCCCTATGCTGAGACCTCCCCCCACCCCCAGGTTGGGCACACATAGGCTTAAGTACTGTTTTTTATTGACCTACCTCACAAGGATTTCCCTGCGATGTGTCATTAGACATCTGAGCCTTGTAAAGCCCTGAAAAATGAGCAGTGGACAAATATGCAGTCATGGGAACAAGAAGAAATAGATGTGTCATGTAGCTGGCTTACAAAAAAACTAAATTGCCTGGCCATATTAGTGTGACAGCTCCTCTCAAAAATCATAAACTCACATAGGCAAAGGACAATGAGAACAATTGTCAGCAGAAGCCTCATTTCTCCGACACGTCTTTACACTCACAAGCCTGAAAAGCACAAGCAAAACAAGTAAACACAAATCTGCTCTGATCTGTTTTAGCATTTACAAAGAATTTCTACTTACTCAACACTGCTCCCAAACTGGATGTACTGTGTGTCAGCTCACTCTGCTCCTGAGTCCTGCTGGAAGTTTCACACTGCTCTACATTCTGCAGAGTTTCTCAGCTTTATGTCATTAATCCTCTGCAGGACTTTGGGTCAGATATGCTCTCTTTTTCTAGCTGTCAACAAGCATGGACTAAACTTCACAACTTGACATTGGAGTGCCCCCTGTTTGAATGGAGGGACAATGACAGTAGGGATTTGGAGTTTTTTCTTTCAAGGAGTAAACTGTGAATCATCTACCTGGCCCACTACTCCTGCAGATACTGAGAAGGTGGACCAAATGAAACAATGTAAGGCAACAAATTTATGATATAAAACCAAAATATTGAAGAAAAAATCAGGTAAGCATGTGAAAACGTGAGAAGAATCTGGCTCATGCGATGGTTGAAGAAAATGGGGAAAGGCCAGAAAAGAGGGGAAAGTCTTTCACATATGTGAGAAAGGTGACAGCGGGCTTTTACTCCAGCTGCTGTCCGCAGCACACACACACACACAAACATGCTCTGATCCTCCAACCTCAGCCCAGCAGGAGTCATTACCACCACTGGAATAATATGGAGGACATGGGCTGAGGCGGATGTTTTTTTTTTTTTATCTTCCTAACTCCAACCTTCACCTCTGTCTTAAATTATCATCCCACCCCCCACCCACTCCAGACTCCATTAAGGTTAAACCCCCCTTATCATCACCTCAACCCATCGTTACCCTTCTCCTCCCTGCTGAGACGCCAAGGAGAACCTGCCACAAATAAATGCCAATCAGCTGCAGCACTGTTATGACTAAGTGGCATCTTGTCTCGGAGCAGGGAGGGGAGAGGAGCCCCTCAGACTCTTCTGTTTTAGTCGGCTCAGATGTTGCAGGCAATGATCATCATTATTTAGTCATTCAGTCAGTCATAACAATCACACTCCTACAGCCATTTCTGCCATAACAATCATCATCCACCATTTTGAGTGTCAAAGGTAAATCATTATCTTTCACTGTGGTTATAAATTTACTTACACAGAACATCTGAATTCCTGTAGATCAATGACCCAATCATTTTCTTGACAAAATATACCATAGATCTGACAATATTCTACATATGTGAAGTACTTTTGCATAAAAATGCTGAACTGTTGCTGCTGTTTGTAATTAGTAACCATTATTAAAACTATTCAACATGTGAGTGCAAGATGTGTGTTTTGAATCTAAAGTACCTCAAGTGATGAAACACTGCAGACATTTGACACCCTTCCGCATCAAACGCTGTCACTAAGCTAAACTATGACTATCAATCTTTGTACTAAAGAGGAGTGAGGACCAGAAGATGAACAGAAGGATGATGACAGAGTGTAAAACACACCACTGCTCCATCAAACTGCTGAGCGAATTAAAGAAGAAAGAACATTTGATGTCAAGGAAGTACATAAATTAATCTCAATCATCCGTCTCCATAAACACAGGAAGATTACATTTACCAGAAACCATTTATTTTGCTCCTTTTGTCAGTAGAAATCTTACAGACACACAATATGACAGTAAAAACTAGACAAGCACCAACAAGAAATAAGAGCTTCATACAACACAGCCATGTAAAAATGTCATGATGTTAGCATTGTAAACACATGTACATTAATGACAGTAAATTACACCTACAGGGGAGAATAACAACATCAAGACATTAATATGGTAATAAGCAGCCAGAAGGTAAACTGTACTGTAAATAGCTATATTGTATTTCATACATACACACATTCATCTCAAGAGGGTTGACAGAGATCCTATTTAGCTTAATAATTAGGAAGAAAAACAGCAATACTCTACATAAAACAAGACATGCTGTACAGGATCCTGTGATGTAATGCTCATAAATTTAATGTAACATGTGATCTGGGGATTGCAGGCTGGCCTAAGGACAATTTTAAATATTCACTTTGAATAATGAAGGACTAATCACTGATGTACTAAGACACCTTCTAGTGTCTGAATCTACACAGAAAGGCCAGCATCAATTGACTTGACACAGGCAATGACACTGTTGGTAAAGTGCATTATTTAGATACTGGATGAGGCGAGGATGTCTTCTACCAGGTGCTTGTAGACCCAGGCATCTCCCTTTAGTCTCTGACGACGGACCCCAACAACCTCTGGCCTCTGCAGCAGGCACACCTCCAGCTCAAACGCCATGGTTACCTTCCCAAAGTCGCCCCAAGTCCGACACTTCAGGGTATACCTGAATGAAAGGAGAAGAAGGTGACACAGAAACATTACGATTGGATCAAAGACTGGGGCCATCTGATCAGAATTCGAGGGAAGCTGCGTCATCTTACCCTTTCTGCGTGAAATCGACTTTTTTCTCCGGCAGGATGGAGAGGATGTGGTTAAGGACCTGGTCTGGGTTGGTTTGACTGGTCAGAGTAACGTTGTACTGCGCCTTCGGAGGAAAGACGGATAAAAGAAAATGATGTAATGTGTGCATTTGTAGAAATAAGGGTTCCAAAGGTGTCCCTTTGGAGATAAGCCACAAAACCCCTGTATGGTTCTACTTAGTACCTCCATTTTTAAGAGTATACAATATTTCTGGCAGGTGTGCACATTCTATACCTTGATCTTGCGTGGACCGTCACGAAGGGCTCGTCTCTTGCTGGGAGTAAGCATGGTGATCATCTTATCCAGGCCTCTCTCCAGGGAACCAAACACCTTTCCTCCTCTCTTCTTCTTCCCGCTGTCTCCCATAACAGCCATGTCCAACGACCGAGACCTGGAGAGCAAAGAGGACCTCGTATTTATTCACTTTGGCAAGTCATTTGATCAAACGGCTCTTACCTAACTAGATTACAGGTTAACATTTCAGTATTTGAACAGAAACAGGCCTCTTACACTGTTTACCATTACAGTCCAAATTCAAATTGACTTAAATTGAGAGACCTATCAACGTTTAACCGGAATTCAGTCTCTTAAGCCCATAGGCCACCCTGAGGTCCCCAGTGACTTTAGATGTGAACTTTAGCCTCCCTCCCACCCAACTATTGTCTATATTTATCCCATTCACTTATTAACACAGACACTTTCCCCTACTCCCTCTTTCTTATTTGGAAACTCCACTCACCTTCTCTCAGGACTCAAGGCCACTATTTCAACATTTGCAAGCTCCTTAAACTCTGCTACTCTCTTCTTATTGTGCTCTTTAGAGGCACTGCCTCCACCTACAACACACACAGGAAACACAGAAACACTTTGGTTAAAAAAAATGAATATAAACATGTTTTCCTTTTACACCCTGCTGACTCATGGGCCGAACCAGTCATCACATACTCTTGCTTTGCAGCCAAACATTGTTCAAACCAACAGAACTTAAAGCCACAACAATTAGTTCAACTGTTGGTCAGCCAAAACAAGACATTCGAGATCACCTCAGGCCCTGGGAAACTGGGATAGATATTTTTGCTGTTTTATAGACCACACAGTTAACAATAAATCCCACGAAAATAAATGGGGATTAATCTGTAATGAAAACACTTTTTACTTCCATAGATATATGAAGAATATATTTTTGAGTAGATATGTTAAAAATGGTGCAGAGGACACTGACAATATATTTCTATTTGGTGGAATGGTGCCACCACTGGAGAGCAAAAACTGTTTTGGGTTTAAATATTTCTCTTAAAGGAGAAGTGCGGTATTTTGCACTTTGAACCCCATTTCTGGGTTGTTCATGATGGAATAGAGTGGTTAAGATCAAAATAGTGACGACTGCTCATTTTCAGAGAATTTGGCTTTCCCCTGCCTGGCTTAACACTGCTGCCTATGGCCATGTGTGAGCCTGTCCTAAAACCACCCTAAATGTTTGTTTTCAAAGCCATGAAACTCACAGAGTGGCCAGTGGTGTTTGTTGATGTTCTGACATAAGAATCCTAGCAAACTGTGGTTTCCATCCGTATTTTCGCTATTCATCTTGATTGTGGAACTATTTTTTTCAGCTGCCTCACACCCGTGTGTAAACTTCTGCTTGATCGTTTGTTTGACCCTGAAGCGTTATAAACTCCAGCCCACTCGATGGCGATAATGCTCCATTACGTGGGTGTCGCCAACCAGCAGGAAACCATTGCAATGTAATGGGACACAGAAAAGAAGCAGAAGAAGAAGGTATACTCCAGTTCAGATCGGTAACCACGACTGTCAGAATCAATTTCGAATGTGTCATCATCCAGAATCCACCTTTCAAAATCCATTGTGCAGTTGTTTAAACTTATTACAAAACTTTTTCTTTCGTCTTCGTCACTGTCGAGTCGGCACTTTCGCTGAGCTAAAAGACTACAATGACTACAACCTTGTCATAAACAACCCCCTTTCCGTTTCCGGTGGCGGATTACTACCAATGGACAATGAGGCTTCTATACAAAACCAATGGATTAGACAAAATGTCAAATAAATCATCACAGATGGAAACCACAGTTTGCTACGATTCTTATGTCAGAACATCCAAGAACACCACTGACCACTCGGTGAGTTTCATGGCTTTGAAAACAAACGTCTAGGGTGGTTTTAGGACAGATTCACACATGGCCATACACAGCAGGGGAAAGCCAAATTCTCTGAAAAGGAGCACTCGTCAAAATTTTGGTCTTAACCACTCTATTTCATCATAAACAACCCAGAAATGGGGCTCAAAGTGCAAAATACCTGACTTCTCCTTTAATGTCACTCAGCTTAAAGGGTTGCGTACCAATCTCAGTACTTTTAAGGATATCAACTGAATTATGCTGGTGTTAGTAGAAATTAATGTTTAATCCATCAGCCCCAAAGGTTGGGACCTAAGAGCACATCTGGGTGAGAACACCTGGTTAAGACAAGAGGCAGAAGTGCCATGAAGTGCCCCAAAGCCTGGAAGCCAGCCACGGAGCTTCGAAGCCAGCAATGGAGCTCTGCAGAGCTGCCAGGTTTAACATCAGACAGAGGGCAGAAGTGCCCTGATGCCTGGAAATTGACCATGGAGCTCGCCTACCCCTGCAGTGTGTTCAAAAATTACATTTTGTTATTACAGAGAAAGCACAGTGATGAAAAAACAAACAAACAAACAAACAAAAAAAAACGGTAAAGTTGAGTACCTGTATCGAATCCCAGGTACCCTAACAATACCGTTATCGGATCAAATGTGATACCCAACCCCATGACACTGTCCAGACATTATGGAATCAGATTGTGGTTGCAACCTCAAAGTGTCTTACAAGTAAATGAAAAGGAGAAACCGGGATGAAGGTTGGATGAGAAAATAATCAGTGCAGCCCTTTGCTCTTATGCATGGAATTGGCTAGCTTTGTCATTGGAGCTTAACACAAAGGCTTTGGTATACACAGAGACAGGAAGCCCGAAAAAACACACATACACACACACACACAAAGAGAGAGAGAGCTAGGCTTTAGTGGCAAGAGAACACATGTCACTACAGCCCACGTGGGACGGTAAGCAGAGGAAAGAGACAGCTACACCTGTCACAGCGCACGCCTAGGGACAGACACACAGATCACGGTGTGCATGTGTGTGTGTGGACAAGTTTGTCAGAGGCAGCATGTCTGCACTGTAGCTCAGAGAACAGGAGGCTGTAAAGAGAGCAGGACTGCGCCAGATTCCAAGGATTTAACACCAAATAGGTCAGCTGCAGCACGTTAGCCGGCTTATGGCCGAGTTTATAAGGGAAACTAATGAGGCCGGACACCTGAGCAGAGGATTCACTTTGACAAATAATAAAGACTTTAATGATTCTCCATTCATATTAGTGTCCTTCATTTATAGATAAGTGAGTAGAATTAGCTTCCTGATAATAATAACCTCACCTTTGAGTTGACAGTGATAAGTGTGTACGTGTGTGTGTGTGTGTGTGTGTGTGTGTTCATTTTCAGTGGTTTCAGTAATGACAGCTAAATCATAGAAATATGAGTGGCTTTGGGATAAAAACAGGGCCAATAAATGAGTTTATTACCAGAAGACAATTTACTTGCAAATGTGTGGCATGTGGACGTGGCACTTGTGATTATGAGAGCTGCATGAAGACTGAGCGAGGGACAGATAAATGAAAGAGAGCGGCGTGGAGAGGGGCAGTTGGCTAATGCAAATAATCTAATAGAGATTGTACTTCAAGCCCTTGTTCGGAACAAAAAAACAATTACAGTATACAAATAAACTGGATGACGAACTGAAACTGTGTTGGCGTGGGCTGAGTAGCAGAGAGACTCCTCACCTTTAGGTGTGACTGCATTGGCTTTGGTGCCACTGATGTTAGCATTTCCATTGGGTGTGGTCAACACATTCTTGTTGGGCCGTGCATTCTTCTTATTGGACACAGGGGTTCGAGGAGGAGGCAACGCAAATATTTCAACATCCTTCTCCTGCACAGCAATATTCTCCTTGTTCTCACAGGCTCGTTCTTGGTCTCTGTGCCTCCTCTCCTCACGGTGCTGTGTCTTAGTTCGCCCCCTCTCTGGGGTCGGGCTGTAAGCACACCTTTTCTCCACTGAAGGAGATGCTAGTCTCTATATAAATACAAAGAAGAGATAAATGTGGTGTGAGCAGATTTCTCTGTAAGACAAGAGACATGGCCCTTCACCATCGCAGCTAACACGGTTTCTAATCCAAACTTAATCAGGAAGAACACGGAGGACAGCAAAAACATACATGTGCCCCAGCTTTCACATACCATGTCGTTGTTGTTGGCAGCTCCATCTGGCTGACCTCTGACGCCCTGGGGTGTGTACTGTTTAACTGAAACCCACGGGCAGTCATCAATGTAGTCGGAGCAAAAGTCCAGAGAACCCACAATCACAGCGTCTTCATCCTCGCTGAAGTGAAGGGCTTCCCTTGTCTGAAAGCAAGAGAGAAAATAAGATTAAGAAAAAACAAAAACAAAAAACAAAACACCAACAAAAACGCTCAGTGTTGGGAAACATTAAGTACATAAGGTCGGGCTAGGCAATAAATCGATATTTTATTGATGTCGCGATACGAGATTAAATATTGTATTAGATTTTGTATATTGTAATATTGTAAGTATTGTTTCACGCCTGCTTTACAGTAAAGTGATGTCATCTTCTGAACTTACTAGACTAGCTGTTCTTTATTTGCCTTCACACACACACAATCATTTTGATTTATCCATATCGCCCAGCCCTAATGTAAGGTACAAGGTAGAGTCAAGAAGACTGAATCAGAACATGCAGCTGTAGGGACAGTCAGTAGCCCGAAGGAAGAACAGAGCATTTTGGGAGTTGTGGTATGGAGTCTGACCTGTAGTCCCTGGTGCAGTGGAGAGCAGGACTCCTCACAGGCTGTTGGTTCAGGGCGCAGGCGGACAGGTCTGCCCCTCTGCTTCTTTGACAGCAGCAGCAGGTAGGTGGCTGTGGTCTGGTCATACCGCCACTGTAGGAGTTAACATGTATTAGACTGCATTTCAGATACAAAGTATGTCAAATGTTTGCATGCATAGAATACAAGAGGAACAGACATAATCAACATATGCATTTGTTGTGATGTCACCATTCATAACATAGTGAAATCAACTGATGATGAACTGATCAGCATAATGAACATCAGTGCAGACACACCTCCTTGACCAGCGCTGTGGTGCTCTCCCTCGATCGTTTCATGTTGACAGCCATCTCAGTAATACAGTCCTCATCGATGTAACCGAGCTACACAAAAGGCACAAACACAAAATATTAAAGTCTTTTTTAAAAACATTTTATATGTGAGCACTAAAAGAATAATTCCCAAATAACATTCATATTACGGATTATGACATTGTTTCAGGGGCCTGTGTGGTGACTGGAGCGAACTAGAAAAACCCTCAGAGAATGGATCAAATTTTGACTTTGAAATCAAATGAAAAACTCTAAAGTAAAACAGGCAGCATACAGCCCCATAAACTGTTAGATGCTTCTGTAGTGTTTGTAGTTGTGCAGCTCTGTTTATGTTTATATCTACTACAGTGTTGTCATGGATGAATGTGTGTGTGTGTGTGTGTGTGTGTGTGTGTGTGTGTGTGTACCGGCTGCCTGCTGTGCCACTCCACGGGGCTGTTGTAGTCTTTCAACACCCAGGGATGGTCCAGCAGCTGTCGAACAGTAAGACGCAGCTTGGGGTCCACCTACAGGATGCACACGGAAACTACAACTCAATATTCAAAAGACTACACATCCATCTACAGTATGTCTAAAATGTTCTATGTGTTATAAAAATAAATAAAATCGTATTCTACTTCTATCAATTCAAAAAATTACTTCTACTATTCTATTATGGCAAATTAATGTGGTTATGAGTTCCAGTGTTGTGCAGTGAGAAGCAATCTGGTGACTCAAGGAGTGAATTTTTCGTAAAGTAGCAAAAAAGCAGAAGACAGGGGAGAGAGTGTGATTATTATTATGATTATGTACCTGCATCATCTGGTTGAGGAGGAGGACACTACCTGGAGACAGCCATCGAGGGTTATCATATTTACCTCTCTAAGGAGATTTAAAAAAATGTACAAAAACACGTTATGAAACATTATTTTTTTCTGAATGCTTACACACTAACAGTGATTCTTGAAACACTATTGCTGAAACCAATAACACATTTAGCAAATGCATTTACAAAGCATGCCAAACTGAATGTGCATTCTCTGTTTTAGTCAGTTTTTATAACACACTTTTTGCAAAACTGTAAATACCGGTCTCTACATTACTACACTATTTGCCCTGTGCATTTCCACATTGACAGATGTGCCACCTTGCTCAAGACAACACTGTATGTGATGTGAATGAAATCCTATGGCCAGAGGGGCCCGACACACAAAGAACACAAGACTTAGTCAAATATTTTTTTTAATCCTACTGTGCTTTTGTTGTTTGAGGAGTGTTACAACATGTAGAGAAAAAAAATTACTTTTCCCCCTTATTTGTATTGATAGTATGATATATTCGGAATACACATCCATACTCAGAACATTTGGATACCTGTGTGTATGTGTGTTTCCTACATGTATGGCAACTTTTTCGCAAACTGATATGCCTTGCACACAGAAAAAGCAAAAGCTACAAGTGTTTTTCATTTATACTGTCAGTGTGTAGTTGGTGCTTGGTATGCATATTCAAATGATGGTTTGTATGTACTGTGTTGACCCAAAAACAGATTTTTTTTTAAAGAGTTTGAAGAGTTTTGCATTAATTGTTTGTTCTTGCAATGGCAATATTTCATAGACTAGAGATCAATTCTTCAGTAATTGCAGGACAAGGACACAAGGTATTTAAGAGCGATTCTGGAACACCAGTATTCAATCTCTGTCATAAGTCAAATAATAAATAAAACAATAAATAAAATAAAACAAAACTTTTTGTCACATTGAGTTCTGAATTTCAACTAGTTCAGCTCTGTCAGAGTTTTTGAGACTGCTGTCTGTGCTCTTACTGTAATCTTTCTGTAGAGGACCATGCAGTTGTCGTCATCAAAGGGAAGATATCCACAGAGCAGAGCGAACAGCAGCACTCCCATACTCCACACATCAGCCTAGAGGTTACACATCACACAGCAGTATTTCAGCTTTACAGTTAGGATTTCACAGCTCAGTTGCACTGAGTCATGCACCAGCGAATATGATCAGCGCACCATGAAAAAGCAGAATTGTGGAACAGGCAGGTAATCACGACTTTTAGTGGGAAAACAAATGCAAGTTTTGCAGGTTTAAATAAGGGCAAATCTTGAAATCACAGCCCTGGTGGTTTCTAAAAGTTGTAAACAACATGCATCTCTCACCTCTGAACCAATATATGCCTTTCCCTGGATGAGTTCAGGAGCAGCATACGCAGGGCTCCCACAACACGTCATCAGCTCATAACCCAAACCTCCCTAGGCAAGAAATAACAACATGCACATATCATGTTTATAGGCAATTATCACTGTGTAAACACTTGTCTATAGACATCAGCTTCAACCTAGACTGTGAACGGCCAAACACAATGTTGTGTAATATAAAACATATTTGTGGGAACAACCAATTAGATTTGCCTCCACCCAAAAAATCTTGAACAAACAGCTAACAGGCTGAATGCATTTAAAACTAAAACAACAAGACAGGGATATGATTATGTACCTTTGGTTTGGCACACAATCCAAAGTCTATGAGCTTCAAGTTGTGGTCTTCATCAATCAACAAGTTTTCCTACAGTTCAGAGAGACAATCATCGCAGCAGACATTAAGATTAGTATGCAGTCACAGGCAAGGAGGAACACGTTGCTGTAGTTTCTCTAATGTGTCATGTTCTCTCAGTCACTCTTTTACATGCAATCAGTGGTTGTGTTTACCGGTTTGAGGTCCCTGTGTGCATATCCCTGGCTGTGGACGTAAGCCATCGCAGACACAATCTGTCTGAAAAACACCCTGGTCTCCTCCTCTGACAGACGATCCTTCGCTATGATGTAGTCAAACAGCTCCCCACCTGGACAGTACTGAGAGGAAGAAGAAAGGACGGAGAGATGGAGAGAGAGAGAGAGAGAGAGAGAGAGAGAGATGCAAAATTACTGAACATAAAGCAGCGTTCCTACACATTTTCATTTCAATATTCCATTTCCAGACTTGAACTTCCAGACCTCTTGGTAGATTTATCATATTTGACATCGGAGTACAAATGGCTCGATGTAAATTAAAGTTTTTGAAAATCCAACTGTTAACATGTATGTTCCATTCTGACTATGTATGCTATTATGTTGCTGAATAATTGACAGAAGATTTTAACCTGGTGGTGTGGCTCATAATCAACAATCTGTTCAGTCCACACTCCTACGCAGGGACTTGGGCCTGAGAAATTCCACTGTTAAACATCTCTGCCTGAAAAAGGAAATGAATGAACCGGTGCTTCCTATACTTGCATGGTTTCTTTCCCTTATGTATTGAATGAAAAATATAATATTATTGTTTCCCCATATTTTTCACTCTTTTATAAAAAGGAACCAAAAAAGAGTAAAAAAAAAAAAAAAGGTATGGTGTGTTTAGTTTTCTGGTAACTTCATCACTGCATAACTCTATGCAGCACTATACAATTCAAAGATATTGCTACATTTTCTTTCAAACTCATTTGGTTGCAGATGTCTGGATCTGGCTCAGTTATAAAGCACTTAGGGCAGAGCTGTTATGTAGGGTGTGACGTGCAGGAGTAGAGGATGCTCTGCATAGGAGTGCACATTGAGTCACATGCTAGATCTCTTGCCTTGCTTTTGATGACATCAAGCTTGCCCTAGCTGCACTCTCTCACACAGTGGTTAACATTTTAGCTGCACAGTGTGCTCCAAACGCCATGAAAAAAAAAACACTGTGCTTGAACGATCAGTTTATTTTTAGAAATGTTGTATGTCTAAAAATAAACTGAATTTTATATTTTAGAAAACAGAGTAGGAGCAATACTCTGGAAACAAATATTTTTCTATACTCGCGTCTTTTTTCCATTCTTATCTGGAAACTACTAAAATCAAATTTCATACTTTTCCATGCTGCATAGAAACCCTGACAATGTCATATTCACACTCACACAGTCTCTGTGTATGTGTGCTTACCTCCAGCACCATGAAGATCTGGGTAGAGGTTTCTATGACCTGATAGAGACGACAGACATGCTGATGACTCAGGTTCTTCATGGCCTCAATCTCCACCTTCACACGGGGCAGGTCATCCTAGGGTGACAGTTTGTTATTGGTTTTTGATGTATAATTTTTAATTTATTCTGTGTACTTTTTGAATTGCTGCATTTTTTTTTAAATGATGATGCACATGCTCATGCACATTAAGATAAGCAACCATGGGCATCCATGTAAATGGATGAAGAACAAAATAAAGGGTAAGAAGGTTATTGAAGATGGTGAGTAGCTCTGGGTAGGGCTGAGAAACAATCTGATATTGTTTATCAACTTTCAGTTCACATTTTGTGATTATATGAAAATATTCTGTCATAATTTTATAGAATTCTGTTATCCAAATATTAACTTTTGTAAACCCATTACATTTTAACTATTGTAAAAAGTTTTGTTTGATGTAACAATGGTACAACAGTTAACTGCATTAATCATAATTTCATCATAATGTGCTTTTGCATACATTTATCATAGATAGACAGATTATCAAGAAATCATCTCAGACAATTTTGTGAAACATTGTCAGTCAGAACAGCTTCTCAAATTTAGGATTTGTATGGCTTCCTTTGTTTAACATTATTGTACACTTTGCACTCGTCACCTCAGGGTTTTGAAACTTGTAATAGTTTTTACATTTTATCGACTACAGTCGATACACTTTTACAGACTATACACATTTTACAGGCTTTACTGAACAAACTGGCTGTTGATAATGAACATATCTGATGCTACTGTTTTCAAATCAAAATGCTTATGATATTCTTCAAGTTAATGGTGTGGTTTTTTTTTTTTGCTTTGTCAGGTTTTCCTGTTCAATGCAAATATTTACAGCAGATCAACAACAACCTAAGTAAGCAAAGTGTCTCCTTGACTCACCCCTAGATCCTTCTTGCTCATGATTTTAATGGCAACTTTCTCTCCTGTCAGGATGTGTCGACCCAGCTTGACTTTAGCAAAGCCTCCTGACAAACACAAAGTATATAAACACACATCAGAGAGATATGGCACTGACTGAGCTTTTTCACTCACTGACATGTATTAATAATGTCATTACCTGAGCCGATAGTCTCGTAAATCTCATAGTATTTGTAGAGCTCGTCGGCTCCGCGTTGCTCTGTTCTTTCCACAGGCATCCTCCCTGCTTCAGCCGCACGATGATACACCTCCCTGCGGTGAGAGAAAACGGTTTATAGCAGCAGTGTTAGCGCTCAACTCAATAAGACACTCAACTAAACGGGGAAAACACAGTTTTCTTTGTGTTCAAAATAAACTAAGTTAGTAGCTAACATTTTCTAGCTGCTAGCTATCGTCACTTAACGCTGAAATAAACTGTAACGTTAGCTACAGAAATAAAAGTAACACCAGTAAAACCTAACATATGCCACTACACGCTAGCTGAATATCGCTCTCGATATTACCTGATAATTTACCTGTATTTTAATGAAAACGGGAGAAGAGGAAGGTAAAATCAATGAGCAACCATACGCCACATAGACAAACCCTGTGGCAGGCAGAGATGTTTTGTTATAGAAGTTTGAATTTCGCACGTTGACGTTGACTCCACTTCCGGCTTCCGGTTTGTGCTTCGTGCGCACTCTTGTGGTAAATAGAAGTACTGCGGCAATGAAAAAAGGGATTTACATACAGTACATAGTCCTTCTGGAGGCGGTAGTTAATGGTACCGTGGAGTTGTTTTACATTATACCGACAGGTGTTTTATTTTATGTCATTTTATTTTATTTTATTTTGCCTACCCTCAATCTAGATGGGATGGACAACATATTAGAAAAACCCTCTTTGTAAATTACCATAAAGTTGAATATACACCTCTCTCATCAACAAAAGAACTTAATAAGCTTTTCTGAAGGCAGACAGCATTAGTTTTAGCCAGGTTTACCAAGTAAAATGGTAACTGATTTTACAGACAGATGTAGGCTACATACACAGAGTTCCTAGCAAACTGAGAGAAAAACTTGAATAAAAAGAAGACAGACATAGCAAATGCAGATGACTTCCATAAAGGTGCAGTCCTTGATACAGTTAAGCATGATAGCTGATCTTAGAGAAGGCTTGAGGGCCAAAACCATAACGAGCCGGGCTGAAACTCATCTGAATAAAAAAGAAAAGCACATGAAATCGGACTGTGCAGCACTTGCTGACTTCTTCTGTCAGTGATCAGTACCTCACTACAACCCAATACAACAATATTTAAATACTCAAGTACGAGTCATACATTATTTTATTGAAGTAAAAATTTTCATGAAGTATCAAAAGTAAAAGTGGACCTTAAGTGGAATAATGCCTCTTGCTGTTATATTGATATGTATGATATTATTGAACTGATGGGACTGATATGTTAATGTGTAAGAAGCATTTTGATGTTGGTCAGAATAGAACAGTTTTTTAATCTGTGAAGTGGCCAGTTGTTTAACACCACTACAAGAGGGAAAGATCAAAGTGAGCAAGGCTTAATTTCTGGGGCACTGATGCTCATTTGAGTGAACAGCACAGCACAGGTCTGAATGCTTGATTCATTCAGTGAGGGGGCACAATGGCTCTGTTATGCTATGCATCTTATGTTGGATTTTTACCTAATTACACTCATCTTCTCACACCCATACACACTGTATGAATAAAATGACCCCTTGTGTACCCCCACAATGCAGCATTGTTAGACTGAGGGTCTTAATTGACCTCTTCTGCTCTATCCCTCCTTACAATGGACGTTTTTTCGCAGCAGACAGTTTTATTTGTCACAGGTGAAACTAATAATACTAACGATGGCTCAATTCCATTAAGTGTGCCAGTAAATGATTCCAGTGAGCCAGCATGCACAATACCAGGACCTCCCTGAAATGGAATGCAGCTGTCATTAATGTTATTAAATACACCTGTGCTTTTCAGACTATGACAAGTACAAATGTCTATGAAAAAGGTCTACAGACATTTTTTTTCATGGGTGACAGGGGATCTTTACAGGGGGATAGCAGGTCATCAGTTTATGCCTCATAGACGTGGTGTACATCATCTGAAAGCTGGGAACCTTAAAATTAATTTAAGATGCAGCATTGTGCATCAAGTTTTTCTAGTAATAAATCTGTAATAAATATTGTGTTTTGTTCAGGCACCTATTCAAAGGTTGAAAGAGTGTATAATGGCTTAGATCATTATGATGGAAGTATATGACAGCCATTCCTGTGCTCAATTATGTTTCCTAAAATGTCGCAGCAATATTTGGGGTTGATATATTTGTCACACAGATTTGGTGTTTAATTTAAGCAATACTTCAGAGTTGATAAAAATGGTCAAAAATCCTATCCCTCCAAAGTACCACCTTCAGACACCAAAACCCAGAGGAACACTAGAGAGTCCATGCTGTGATTTGATTTGAATAGAATAGAAAGAACTTTACTCATTTCCTAAGGGAAATTTAGCTGTCCAGCAGCTCATAAAAGACAAAGAACAACAGCAACAACAACAACAACAACCATACTTCTCCTCATCATCAACAACAACACCTCAATCAAAAACCTTTGGAATTTGGAAATTTCTTTAAGAACTGCATTTTTTGGTGGTTGGATGGTGAGCACTTCTGTTATACCTGTGAAAGCCAAACACCCCCTGAATGCCCAGGGTCTTTAGTTTGTGGCTGTAAAGTTGCATCAAGCTGTAATTATCTTTGAGGTCACAATAGGTCATTTTAAACACTCATGTGTTCCAAAAAATGGTCCCACTTCAATGAAATAGCTACATCACTCAGTTTTTGCAATTCCAAGACTATTTTGGGACCTAGTATACAGAAACATTCAATTATGATAACCGAAAATAAACCATTTATATTACATGCCAAAAAACTGCATGGTTTTTGCCCCCAAAAATGCATGGGATTAGCACAGGGGTCAGCAATGTTACCTATCAAAAGAGCCATTTTTGGCCAAAAAAGCTCTCAAATTATCTGTCGGGAGCCGCAAAACACATTCGAGCCTTATAATGAAGATGACAGTAAGTCTAAATTCACCCATCAACATTACTAATAGGTCTAAATGAGCATTTATTAATGTGTTACAACAAGTTGGCGATCCACAGTGGGCTATTTATAATTGTTTGATACTTTAACTTCGAACGGTTGGTGGTAAAAGGAATAAATATATCCCTGCACTGTTAAATCCTCTGTCCTCCAAGACTGTTTTTCTGCAATCCATAGCTAACTCAGGAGATCCAAGACGAGCCACTGCTATTGAGGTACCCCAAAATTTAAAGGACAAGGCGATAGACTGTATGACACACATTTAGTTGATGAAATGATTAAAGTTTTTTTTATTCAGTGTATAGGCTACACATTTTTACAACTGCATTTAAGAATCACTCAAGGCCTAAGGCAGTAAAACAGGAAAATTGCTTTAAAACTCCTAAAGACAGTAATGTCGGCGGGAACACTGGCGTCCCTGCAGAGTTTAAGAATGAAATGACAAACAAAACAAACAGTTCCAAAGCCTAATATTTATGTGGCACGTGGATGGTGACACCTTTCCAAAAGATAGTGGTTAGCTGTGAAGTTTACCTGCAAACATAACTTCATGTGCATTCATGGGCAGGTATATACAACCTGTGGGATGGAAAGCATCCTGTGTGTTGCAATGTGTAAACTGTTGTGCCAGGCATGTGGCTGACCAGAGACCTGTATTTATGGTGTCAGATGGTGTGTGTGCCTGTGTGTGCCTTCACCTGCAAGACGCCTCAAGTCTGTAATTAGTAAAAGGTGAGAGGTGAGGTCAGAGAGCAAATGATGTATTTTAGCAGACCCTTGCCTTTTTGTCAGCCATCTGTGATGACTATACAACCACTCTCACTGTCACAGTTTTCTTGTTGGGCTGTAAATGCCACAGTTACAGTTTCTTGGTCACCTTTCTACATCAAATGTATTGAAAAGGGACAACTTAGTCTACCTGTTCTTATCAATTAGGGGCAGGTCAGCTCTAAACTAATGAACAGCATGCTTCTTAGGTCTTGCAATAGGCCATCCCGGTCATGCATTAGACTGTAAGCTGTAAGAAAGACATGTTTATAGAGTGAAAATTATTACATCCTGACACTTAGCCAAAATTGAGAGACAGCTGCAGAGGAATTTCAGTGATTGATCTGTGGTCGCTCTGTGTTTCTCATGGTCGTTAGGGAAGGAATTGGTTGTTAGGGAAGTAACCGGTGGTTAGGGGGCGTCCAGGTGTCAGTGGGATGACAGAACCCCTCATTTGGTTTCTGGGGCAGCTGGCCAGGACGGGACAGAGGGACATCAAACAACCCACAGCTGGAGGAAAAGAGAGGGGAAGGCTAGTGTGAGAGGAGAAGAAAATTGAAATGGGAAGGGAGAGCAGGAGAAGACGAGGAAAAAGGGGAAATGGAGAAGAGAAAAATTTGAAGAAAATCAGATATTAAGATGATGTAATGGATAAAAAATTAATCTTGGTGTTGAGTTTAATTTCTGTTGACTGTATTGTTCATTCTCAGTGTCTTTTACCATTTTGTCGTCTTTTCGTCTTGTATTTTTGTGGTACATGTGGCCAGCTATCATTGAATTACAGACAATACAGAGAAACACTGACTAAAACATATTTTAAATAGTCACATATGTTTGATTCTGGGGAAAGCAGTAGACAAAAAAAATCAGAACTGTTTTACAAATCTATCAGTGCGGGCTCTTTCATTCCCAAATCTGCATGAGCTCACAATTTTACTGCACATTTAAACATATTTCCAATGTTCTGTAACATACTGTGGGCCAGTGGGTGCCCCCCCACCCCACCCCCCCACCCCCTCGGGTTCTTTTATAAGATGAAACTCAGGAGAAACTTTTCTTTCTGTCATGAATTAAAAAAACATAAATGGTTGTAATGCTTTTGAGGGCAAGCTCTGTTACAGTCAATGGTTTTAACAGACGTCGCAGGCCTTCCAGAGCCATGGCCAGCCTGCGTTTGCGTGAGGGTCTGCCAGTTAAGTTTCATATAAGCTTCACTACTGAATCATAGCAATCAGGCACACTCAATGTCATTAGCTAAATCTCAGTGTAATCGCACCAAAAGCAGCAAAAGATGCCAACCTCATCATCTTTACACATTGTTGTAGTAACCTGTAAACATGTAAAGCCATAAGTATGAATCACTGTTTGAGCTGATCTGTGTGTTAAAGAGCTGCCGTGCGACTTCCAGCATCTCTCAGAGACTCCAATTGTGTGTGTGTGTGTGTGTGTGTGTGTGTGTGTGTGTGTGTGTGTGTGTGTAATCAGACATGGCAGCTATTAAGCTGTCACGGTGGAAAACAAACGTTGTAGCCCTAACAGTGCCCATCTTGGACAGAATTCCCAGTATTCCCTGACAGACTTTTGGAGGTTCCCAGAATGCCTGTGTCATAGCTCAGTGACTGCTGGGTATTCACTGCAGGGGACCGGCGTCTTAGATCTGGCTGTGTGTCAGAGAGGAGGAGAGAGAAAAAATAAAAGCATGTATGGTTAGTGTGTTTAGATGTACAGCATGTATTTGTGTGTACATTTAGAAATAAAGGTGCTAACCATAGTTCTTCAGCTTGTCCCAATAGGAGAACCTTGTTTGTTTTCTGGTAAAACCGTTTTACAAAGGTTACACCTGGAGCCCTTTTGGAGGGTTCAACTCAGAACCCAGCATAAAGAGTTATATCTAGACCAATCTGTGAAAGATTCCACCCAGAAACCTCTATAGATGTTTTCAGACCAATTGTTTCTGGGGACGCCCTGAGAGGAAGTACCCACTGGAGAGCTCTTCTGAGAACTACATAACTTCAAGGGCTTTATTTTCTGTTTGTGTTCACACAACTAAAAGGAAAGCTGAAGTGACATACTATAAGCTGGGTGGTGGTTGGTAAAGCAACATCACTCTGACTTTGATGATATAAAATTGCATTGTATTTCCTGTATTTTCTGTTGCATTTATGTTCAGTAAAGCCTGGACTTGGCTGTTGGTCCATTTGTCCTTGTTTTCTTCTACTCTTTTTTCGTTACAAGCTTTTGGTTGTGTTTTGTGTGTCTGTTATTTATATGGCTAATGGGTTTTAAAAAATGGTGGTTACCAGTGCTGCACTGACTGTGTTCGGCCAATCAATGCACACTTACGTCTGGACCAATAACCATACATTGACATCACTCTGAATAACCCGAACAGGGAGGTAAAAAAGTCTCTCAAAACTGTATTCTAAGAACTATAGTCTTGCGGTGCAGACAAGGCAAAAAGGGGACATCTTAGTACTAGATTCCTAGAGCTATGAAGAAGTTCCTTCAGTCTGAAAACACTTCATGAGAAGTTCTACAGAGAACTCTTCTAAGGATGCTAACATAACCCACCCAGGAGCTCTACCAAGAACCCTTTCATATTCCAAGAATTTCACCCTAGAATCTTCCCAAAGAGGCTCTAAAATCAGTAACTGTCTACATCAACGATAGATCTGTCTTCCACTAATCATAGTTGTAGTTTGACAGGTTACCCTGGGGCCAAGGAACCCATGTTGAGATGCGTTCGGCTTCATGAGGCCCCTGAAGGGACGGGGCTGATGTGGCCCAGTACTACCCACAGCGATCATGGTTCACAGCCACGTTTTGGGGGATAGAGATTATGTGAAATCACAACTACTACAGCTTTTGTCATTTCAACGTTGCAGTAGGGCTGGGAGCCGAAACTCAGTTTCAGATTAGAATCGAATACAAAATGCCAACTACCAGGTACCTGAAAAAATAGAGGTGATATTATAAGGCATAAACTGATGGTAAAGGTATCAACTACAGTAGAACACAGATAAAATTAATTGATTAAGGCGATTACAGATACATCTACATTTAAAAATTCCAATATCAAACATGGGTCTATATTTAAATATTTAAGGGTGAGGATTTTTAATACCCATGCTTTCAACAATCATTGAAGAACCTTTTCCTCCAAAAAAGGGTTCATCAAAAGCAAACAGCTCTGGGTGGAATTTCAGTCCTTTAAGAAGAATCCTTTGGAAACCCTTATATCTAAAAGTGTAGGTTAATGCTATGGTAGTAATGCTAATGGTTTGCACTGCAGGACATCAGTCTCAGGTCAAAGGGCATAGTGCCAAACACTCACACAGAGAGATGGATGCAGACAGAAGAAATGATACATTGGCGTCATCTCCACTGCTTCCAGTGTCCTTATGAGACTTCACAGAGCTTTGCAAGATCACAGTCTGCATGTCTTTCTCACTCATGCTGCTCTCACAGTGACCCGATTGATTGATGACACCATGTATTACGGGCGTCGCATCGCTTTATCCACACATATGTGACTCATATATCTTTGCAGGGGTACACACACACAAACATATGCACCTACACAAGCGCACACACAATCTGAAAGAAACTGAGGTTCGTAGAAAAGTTGTGAAATTCTCAGCCTTGGCAATTTCACACCCATGTTGTGAACAGCTGTGGTGTAGATCAGCTGGCAATCTACGGGAAAAAAATGCTTTTTTTTAGATGTGAAATGTTGTGTTTCTGCCGCTCCACACAAAACAGGTAGGAAAAACACATTATCTCTGCTCCATCCCTCTAAATTTCTCCACACTGCAACACTAAGTGAGGGTTGACATTTAAAGTAGTTTCTGATATTTACAACTTTCATCTCTCCTCACTCCCTGACATAAAACAGTGGAAAGTTAAAGAGCCAGGCAAGCTACGCTACATTGTGTGTTTACAGGGCTAAAACGGTCCTCTGCCCAGAGCAGAAACATTCAGCCAAGGGAATATATTGCACCCATATGTGTTTGAACTCCTCCAAATCATTTATGTCCATGCAAATATTACCATAACCTCTCTAGATGAAGACATTGGAAGTGTGTCACTGTGGGGTTTTGAGTCCCGGCCAGTGGATTTACAGTCATTTCTGAGTCTGATTGTTCCCCGACATAGTATGGCAGTGAACTGAGTCACTATAAAATTGGCATCCTCTGAATGTGAATCACTGATGAAGGAATACTGAATCACTATAGAGCACAACTTCGTTATTTATGTGTTGTGTTCTTTACACACACAAAGAACGTGTTAAGCTGTGATTAGATTT
Source organism: Epinephelus fuscoguttatus (assembly GCF_011397635.1). Lineage (NCBI taxonomy): Eukaryota > Metazoa > Chordata > Actinopteri > Perciformes > Serranidae > Epinephelus > Epinephelus fuscoguttatus. The sequence goes on along the minus strand of NC_064754.1, from coordinate 40,786,061 downwards.
AACATATTCTTTCTGTTAACCTCAATCCAAGCCATTCTCACTGAGGTATTTCTTGATTTAGATTTTTCATCCTTCATTTTTTCCATCAAAAAAAAAAGAAGAACTCTGAACAAGACAAGCCTTATAAAGTGAAAACAAGGAGTGGGTGGAGTAGTCCGAGCATGGTCAAAAGTAGTGATGTGTGTCCAAAGCCTCATAATCCTGCATGACGATTCACGCGGAGAGATATTGTTTTTGGGATAAGCTTCAGGATACGCTACAGGAGCCTGTCATCATGCCACAAACACATATCATGAGCTGTCACAACATTCACACTGAGGTGCAAAACGGGTGTGACCTCAGCTTGCAACAATTCTTAAAAATGTGCCGACAATTTCCAAACACTTTCTCTGAACATTTCTCCTTAACATCCCTCCCACCCCTCAAGCCAACCCTACCTCACAAACACACACACACCCCTATTAAACATGTGTGTGTGTGTTTGTGTGAGTGTCCTCCTCCCTCAGTCTCTCCATGGCTGGATTGTGGCAGCAGCTCGGCTCCCTGCAGCAGGGTCGAGCTCTGGCTCTCCTCCACCTCATCGGGCTTCTCTACCCACCTTTGGGTGCTCTTCCCTGGGATACCAAAGCTGGCAAACCACCTCTGGAGGTAAGACATCCACATGGTCATGGGAAAAAGTATAAATGTAATTCAAACATGGATTTTTTAAAAGTTGTAATTCAATTGTTTATGCAATCTTTGTAGCACTTGTGTTTTATTTACATGAAATACATACTTTTCTGAGTTAAACCTTTATTTTGTGAAAGAAATATTAACTGTACCTGATATAAATAACTTTATCTTATTGTAGTTTTTTGTGCCTATGCACTCTACAACTAAAATCCTTCATCAGATCAGGCAGTGGGGAATAACTGCATGACAGACCACTGGTTTGTTTTAGATTATCTCTGTCCTTGTCACTCAGGCTAACCTAATCACAAACAGATCAAGCTAAATCAAGTCGTGACTAAAGTATACCGAAGGGGCCCATGGCATGGAAAGAACACAATAGTTAAACTCTTAACTTGCAAAACAGAGATTTGTGCAAAAGAGGAGAGGAGAGCAAGACCAGAAAGGTTCCCCAACTCAAACCAACTGTTGGACTGGGCTGAGTGAGTTGTGGGATTTCCAGCAAGAGAGAGGGAGCGAGCTGGAGAGCAGGATGGATGAGTGAAAATGAGAGAAAAAGAGCAGCAATGTGATCCAGCGGAATTTATGATTATACTGCTGAAACTCATGCCAGTGATGGTGAAACCCTGGTACAGAGAGAGTGTGCAGAAAGCATCTGCAGATGTACATGAGTGGGCACATGCATTGTTTGTACCTGTGTGTGTGTAAAAGTGTGTGAATGTTTGTTGGCAGGGTTTTCATGTGGTGAAGGGGAATTTCTCTAGGACTTTCCTTCGCATTGGCTACCATAAGATTGCAGAGATTCCTGCAGGAGCACGTAACATCAGCATACGGGAGACAATAAAAAGCCGAAATTACCTGGGTACTTGCACAAACACACACACACACACGCACACACACACACACACACACACACACACACACACACACACACACATACACACACATCTATCAGCAGAAATAATTTCAGACAAACATTAGAGTGATGGATGAACATGGGGTTTTCCTCCAGCTCTGCAGACCCAAAGCAGTGTCTCCATCATCAATGGCAACTGGGTGATTGACAGGCCGGGCATCTTCACTGCTGTGGGAACACAGCTGACGTACCAACGACCCAATGAAATCCGCTCTCGCAATGGGGAGTCGATCACTGCACCCGGGCCACTGACTGAGGACCTGCATGTTTATGTGAGACACAAACTGGCACACACAACAGGCCTCATTCACACATTTGTACTTAAACTGTGCGAATACATGTTTAACACATATCTGGATTCATCAGTATATTTTTACTTGTATTTGTTCTTACTCTGAAACTCACTAAATGTACTCACTAAATGTATAGCATGTTAAAGCCTCTTTCATTTAAAAAGGCTTTAAAGGTCCAGTGTGTAGAATTGAGTGGCATCTTGTGAACATGCAAACTTTGCACAGAAGGGCTCCCCCACCCTCTTGTTGTGAGGTAACAATGCTAACCACTGGGCCACCGTTCTGAGACAACCTATTTAAAAAGGATTCAGATGAATACCTTGTACTAGAGGCAATGTGAAGCTGCAGAGCAACATTGTGTGCTTTTACATTTTATATTAAAATAAATCAACCAAATCAATGCATTCTGTCGTTAAAACAATCCAGTTAATTAACACAGTACCAGTTAACAGCCTGCGCTTCCAAACCCTGCATATATTGCATTATCACAATCTCAATAACTCAATATACACACAGTAAAGCTGGCAGCAACTACAGTACATGCTACCGTGAAAGAGTCTGTGTAGCAGGTGAAAAAACTTGCTCTGCCCCGCCTGCATGAGACCTTTAATAGACAACAATATTTGAAACATTACATATTTTAATGCATTCGCCAAACGTTTAGTCTCATCAATTATTGTCAAAATTAAAATATTCAACTATAAAAAAATGAGTGTCCCAGTCCTAGCTTACAGCTGTGTATATGGAGACGTCTTCATTGAAATCTTACAGTTATGGTTGTCATTGTTTTTATTAACTTATGACCTTGACCTATAATGATTGGCTACTCCTATCAATTTCTAACACCATGAAATTGCACATATGTAGCCAATGTTAACTGGTAGCCTATGCAGGGTATCTAACCGATTCAGATCTACCACCAAGCAGCTGTTAAATGGCATATATAGCCTTGTTGAACGATGTTGCAGCCTGTTCTCTTTAGGACAGAGCCCATCTTCAAAGACTAACATAGCATGTTTGAGTGAGGAATGGAATCAGCCGTAGTGGATGAAGTACCTGAAAGCCATACTTGAGTAAAAGTACAGATATCTTACCAGAAAAATACTTTTGGTAGAATATTACTTGGGTAAAAGCCTTGAACTATCTAATATTAACTGTACTAACGAAGCAATGAAAATGCTTGGGTAATAGAAATACATAGGTATTGGAGTAAAACTGGAGTAATGTACTTTTACTCTGATACATAGAAATGTATCGGAGTAAAAGTATAAATTTAATTTAGGAAATGTAGTGATGGAAAGTGACAGTTGACAGAAATATAAAAACTCAAGTGAACTACAGATACTCCCAAAAAATACTTGAATATTGTAACGAATAATTTTTACTTTGTTACATTACACCACTGCTTATCAGCCTTTTCCGACGGTCAAGACATTCATTAATATGTGTGTAGAAACTTCTTCTTCAACACCTCTAGGCTGATGTATTTCCTCATACTGAGAAATGGGGGCGTTGCAGTATGCTGATTGCAAATGGCGGGGATGTGCCTGTCAGTTTCGAATGATTCTGACTCACTTACACACGCACTGGTTTGCACGGCTCATGGATCTAATCATGTTAGAGGCCTAATGGGAGCAGCCCACTATACAAAAGCTCAATCACTGTAAGGCAAGGCCAGTTTATTTATATAGGATCATTCAGACACAAGGCAATATGAAGTGCTTTACAGGGACATGGAAATACATTAAACATAATACATTCAAAAAACATTAAAACTGCATTCAAAAGACAATGAATGAATAAAATGGAAAAATAATGAAAAAAATGTATACAAGTAATACTACTTTTTTTACAGTACCATATGTCATCATAAACCAAATACCCCTCTGTCTTTCTCACAGTTGATCTACCAGCAACCAGGTCCCAGTGTATACTATGAATACACTGTCCCTTTACGAAACACACACCCAACTCCTCAGCCAGGTACACCTTCTGATATTCTGCCCCTGGGTGAGTGCACACACTAACATGCATAAACACTCCAACACACAAAAATAGTAGTGTGACCCTAAATGACCACAGTGCCATTTTCTCATGATTAATACTCTGATTTGCCCTCAGTGACCATAACACATAACAGATGCCTCTTTTTTTTGTCTACATGTACAGTACAGTGTGTGTGTGCGCGTGTGTGTTGAGTTCAGATTTCATGGTAACGCCAATATGTATCATTTTCAGCAAAATTGTCCTTTTGAAAATTGGATTAGGATTTTGATAACATTTGATACAGGCAGGAAGCCAAACTTTGGTCTGGCGAAGAGCTTCTAACCGCACACTGAGACAGTAATCAGTCACTTGGGCCAGATTTCATTTCATTACCTAATATTTAACCTTCATTAAAGAGATTAAAGAAATAGCTTGATTTGTTTGTGTTGGTGCTGATAAATAATTTAATCAGAGATTTCCTGAACTCAGAAAACGACATCTTCTTAAAGGCCCTGCACAGGTGTTTGTAATTAATGCAGCTGATCTGACCCCTGCTTAGGTCGAAGGTGGGTGGAGAAAGACTGGGAATTACCAGAGGCCACCACACTCTATGTCCAAAATCACTCCCAACAGTACTTGCTGTGTAGTGCTTTATATTGACTTTTTGACTGACCAAAGTTTGAATAATTTATGCACTATATAATGCCTCAAAAATTCAAAATCTTTTTGATAACAATCCACAGTGACAGTGCGATGCATCCCATTTAATAGATGCATTCACTACACTTGTTAGTGAAGCCATAGATGTGCAGGGCCTTTAAAGTTAGAGTTCACCCCAAAATCAAACATGCATATTTTCCCTCTTACCTGTAGTGCTATTTATCAATCTAGATTGTTTTGGGATGAGTTGACAAGTGTTGGAAACATCAGCCGTAGAGATGTCTGCCTTCTCTCCAGTATGATGGAACTAGTTGGCACATGGCTCGTGGTGTTCAAAGAGCCAAAAAAAATCTTTTAAAACTGTGATGTCTCTTTCCAGAAATCATCATCCAGTTACCCAAGATAGTCCACAGACCTTGTTGTGAGCAGATTCATGAAGGACTCACACCAAACTACACCTGCCAACAGAATCACAGCGCAAAGCGAAGCATGCATCTACTCATGGATGAGAGGCTTGTGCATGTGACAGTGCAAGATGGAAACATTAATGACATCTCTCTTGGCTGAGCTGTAGCGTTAGCTCTGATGCATGCTTCTTTCTGTGTGATGATACTGTTTCAATCAGGAGAGACTTGTTCTGGGAAAAAAGAATATTTATTTACATGTGCACATAAGTATGAGAAATGAGAACAGTGTTTGGTGATCAGTCCCCATCGTGATGTCATCCATTCCAGGAGGGTGGTAAAGACGTAGTAGATCAGGGAGCTCCTCTATGGAGTCTAGACACTGGTGGTGGTAATTGTGGTGATGCGATGAGATGAAGATGGAGCTGAGGATCTGGATGTGAGGAGGAGTGGGCTTTTGATGAGCTTGTCCTGGGCTCTGGATAAGGTGACTGGAGGTGAATGGGGTGGAGGATGGTGCAATGATTCTGCCTAAAATGACAGCTGACAGGAGCAGAGAGGAGAACAGATTTTAAGTTTGTCAGTAGCAACATGAATGGCTGAAGGAGATCATGGCAGAGTCTGATAGGCTAACCAGGAGAGGGAACGCCCATAGTCAGCTGATTGGAGGAAGCCATGAGAGTGGGATGGACAGAGAACTGTGAATGGATATAGCATAAAGAAAGCTTCATTGGCAAGTGTAGTTTGATAGAAAATAGTTCCAACATGAAACTGCTCACAGCAAGGTCTGTGGATTATCTTCAGTAACCAGGTCATGATTTCTGGAAAGAGACATTGCTGTTGAGTTTTACAAATGAGTTTCTGAGTGCCATCTAGTTCCATTATATTGGAGAAAAGACAGATATCTCCACTGCCAATATCACAAACACTCTGCTACTCACACCAAAATATGTATTTCTGATTTTAGGGTGAACTGTCCCTTTAACACAACTATATTTTATTTCAGGCTTCAGTCTGCCTTCGTCTATCCAACATTTTAGATTACTTTCGCCCTTTACTTACCCTTCAAATCTGGGCTCCATCATTCAACCTTCATCTCTCTTGTAGTTGAGACAGTTGGCCCATCCCACTCTGGTGAGAAGGACCACCAAGGTGGCACCACCAACAGTGATATCACCAAAGAGAAACCCCACCCTAACCAGGTTCCCTCTGACCCCAGCAAGAAATCTGACCCTCAGCCCACCTACACCTGGACAAAGAGGAGGCACACAGAGTGCAGTGCGACCTGTGGTACTGGTGAGGAAACACATATAATTCAAAGAAAGAGTGACTGCACATTAAATCAATGCTTTTTCAGCTCTTTATGGAGCTCTTTTTTGTGTAAAATAATGATTTGGGGCATTAACTTAGTGAGCAGGCAGCCTTACTTTAAATTTTGTCAATGCAAAAAGGCCCGAGCTCTTTGGGAAACACATATAAATAATAATAAAATATTACAAAATCAGAGACGACACACATAAATGTCACTGAAAGCTTTAGCTATCAACAGTAGCTGTCACACACCCAAAGGGCTGCGATTGCTGGCAAAGTACATGGGCCTTGTAAATCATTGCTATGGATGAAAACATGTACGTGTATGACAGTCATATTTTATGCATTCAAACACACATTCACATGCTGCGTCTTTTTGTTGTCTTGTCTGCGTGTCTGTGCACTTGCCAGGCAGGCGTCAGGTATTCTGGGAGTGCGTTGAGGAAGATTCCCAGGCGAGTGTTCCTGCTGACCTCTGTGACCCTGCTCTTGAACCAACAAAGCGGGAAGAAGACTGCAACACCCAGTCTTGTCCTGCATAGTGAGCAACACACACACACACACACACACACACACACACACACACACACACACACACACCTGATTTACCATAGTTATGACATGTACACAGACTCACATGCATTTCCATTGTATTAGTTCCACATGGTGCTGTGACTGTCGGGGAGAAGCCTTCATCACTCACACACATTTAAGCAGTAAATCAGTCACTAGTCAAAGCTAATCACACTGGCTCACTTTGGTGTGGCTTTGGTTTGCATGTCTTGTGGTAAATACCACTAGATCTTACTGTTGCCAAGATGTAGCGGGGTGTTAGTGGATTAAGTGTATGTTTGGTTGTGGCCCTGTCAGCTATTTCGCCTGCAGTGTCAGTGATCCATGATAGCTGTCAGTCTGAAATATATATGTTTCCACTGGGAACACAGCAGCAGCACAGGATTGCAAAATTGAAACTTAATAGAATGAGAAGAAACATCTGAACTTGTGCTGCACAAATTGGCTTATTTTGCTTGTCTAGTTTATAATATCCTTTTGGCGGAAACGACAGGCTTTATAACGCCCCTTGCAGACCAGGGTCAACTGACCACACATAATAACTGTGGTCAAAATGAGGACATAGAGCTGGGCCAGGCTCTGCTTGAGAAAGGTCATTGTTAAACTCATGTCTCAAGATGTAACCACATCTTTTGTGATGGACTGTGAACTGCTTTTTATTTCCTCTAACTCTTTCTTTGTTCTTTGTGATTGGCTGACAGCTGGGATGTGGGGGAGTGGTCAGAGTGCAGCAGGAGGTGTGGACCTGGCACTCAGCACCGCCAGGTCATCTGCCGCCGGGTCACTCATGTTCACACCAATGGGACTGAGACCTCGGTTACCGTGGCACAAGAGCTGTGTGGGTCACACGATAGGCCGGTGACCAAAGCTATATGTCAGCTAAAGATTTGCAGCCAGTGGGAGATCCGATCTGAATGGAGCCCGGTGAGAACAAACTTACACACCTCAGTATTACATGACTCTACTAATAAACATATTTTGATAACAGTACTGTCTTTAGATCATTGGCTTAAGTAAAAGGAGCAATACCACAATGTAAAAAAATAGCCCTGCATTCCAGATTTTACTGTTTTACTGTATTGTAAAAGTACATACATATTATTGGGGAAATGTAATTTTAAGGGGACCTATAATACTAATTTTCAGGTGTATACTTGTACTGTGTCTGAGACACTTAGCACCTGTCTCTTTAAGCCCTCCTCCTAAAAAAAGCCCGGTCTACTCTGATTGGTTGGTGATTCCTGGTCTTCCATATCTTGTCACCTTTGCACTGTCATCCCCGCATGGACGTATGAAGAAACATGGATACAGCAGGATACATTGGGCGTGTAGCCCCGTTCATTCCTATGAAAGTTGCTTAGTTGCACATGAAGCCAAGATTGTTCTATTTCCTCAGTATGAAATTATATGATCTTCCACATTATTGGGCCCATAGAGCACGTGCACGAGAGACTTGCCTTAGCCGAGTGCAGCTGAGCAGCTAATCTCTCCCAGCCAAACGACTACTTCAGGTTTAGCACTCCGTTAATTTGAATGGGGATAAAATGATTTAATGTTGTGGCTCTTGTAGACATCCCAAATGTTATTGGACTAAATGGAAGTCCAGGTAGTGAAACTGGTCATATTGCGGGGAGGTTTGACGCTCAAAAAAATGTATCCACTGATTTACAGGCATCTCTTTCCCAATGTAAGTCAATGAAAAAAAGTCTTTTTGGGCCCCATGGCATTACATGATGGTTCAACTCCACTTTTGGCCACAACGAAAACTGGCATTAAAGCTGTTCCCGTCTGTTCCTGGGGGCTTTCATCGCAGCCTGGGGAATGACTGTAACATGTGTCTGAGTCTACTGCAAAGAATCTCCAATAAAAGCTTCTAAACACAACCAGATATGCTCCAGCAGGAATATGATCCAAAACTGGGGAGTAATAAACAACATCAGCATCCAAGATTACATGTCTCCCTGGCATTAGCATATAGCTACATGTAGCAGTGTACTTGCAGTCAGGGAATGACTGTGTATGGCGACACTTTCTCCTGTTAAAAATCACCAATAAAAGCTTTTAAAGACAGCCACACATGTTCCAACAGGAATCTGATCCGAAATTTGGAAGGAATTTACAACAAGACAACAGCAACCAAAATTACAGTTTTCCCTGATGTTAGCACATAGCTACATGTAGCAGTGCACATGATATAAACACTTGCAGTAATGTGCAAGGAGCAGATGATCATATAAAGAAATCCGTCACAGGCTGAACCATTGAAAACAGAGTATTTGGAATGGTCTGAAGCCTGAGGATTTTGCTCACAGGGATTACCTCTATACCTTATTATTTGAAACTTTGGCCAGATTTTTATAACTAACAGTTTTGCGTCAATACATAAGTTATACATGTCAGTGCTACAGTCATTAACAGGCATTCAGAAAGATACATATAACACACACAATTTAATCTAAAAAATAATGCAACCATTATTATTCAAACACATTATCACTAAATACAATAAACCTGTACATCATTATAATTACAAAAAAAAAACCCCAAACATTACTTTCTCTGTTCCCCCCAACCCTCTCTCCCACCTTCTGTCTTTCAGTGTTCAGTGCCATGTGGAGTGGGCCAGCGCAGCAGGGAGGTGGTGTGTGTGAGCAACCAGGGTGATGTGGAGGAGGATAAGGAGTGCAACATGAACCTAAAGCCAGACACACTACAGAACTGCGACATGGGAGCCTGTGCACGCAGCTGGTTCACCTCCGTCTGGAGCCAACGGGTAACACAGAAACTGTTAGTGTGTTTGTGTGTATGTGTATTACTTAGGTTACACTAGACACCATACTAGTTCAATGGGGACAGCTTGTCTAATTGAGGACAAAAGCGATGTCCCCAATTCAGAATGAGTTCATCTTTGGGTCAGTGTTTATGCAATGGTTATGGTTAGAGTAAGGTTAGGTGTTCAAGGAAGTTATGTAAGTCAATGTATTTTCCCAAAAAGTGACATGGGTAAAAATCTTGTATACATGTGTGTAATATTCCTCAGTGCTCTGCAGAGTGTGGTCAAGGCAATCGAACCCGGATGGCAGTATGTCTGATAGATCATGTGACTGATCTCCCGTTGGACAGCTGCGAAGAGGAACGCCCCTCAGAAGTGTCCCTGTGTGACTCAGGCCCCTGTCACAACCGCCTGGAGTGGTTTACCGGACCCTGGAGTCAGGTAATTTCCATGTACACATACACACAAACACACTGCACAAGCATCATCCATTTGAAGTTTCACTTTGTGTGTGTGTGCTAAGTGTTCTGCAGAGTGTGGGAATGGCACACAGACCCGGAGTGTGGCTTGTATTCTCAACAATAATGGTCGTATGGAGGCTGTGGACCAGTTAAAATGTTCCAGTCTCCCTCAGCCAATCACATCTCAGCCCTGCAGACTGAAGCCATGTGGTGTCCAGTGGTACGTCACAGAGTGGAGTGCAGTAAGTGTCCCAAAGTCTGTCATTCCACCATGCAACATATAATGGGAAAATTTGCTTCCTTTTATGTAGATAATCAATCCATGCTATATTACTATACTGACAGTATAGCCCTGTCAGGAGTGCCTACATGTACTAGCATGCATTACCCGTGTGCCTCTGATGCCCCATAGCTAATAGTAACCTACTAGCTTCAAACTATTACCTTGTTGGTCAAAACATAGTTTGACTTGGTTGTCTTTTTCAGTTTATCTTTAGGATCCTGAAGAAGGTCTCTAGCAAACCTTTGTCCAAATGAGGAGTAAACTTTCATGCATGTAATGTAACACACCCAAGGGCTCTCTCGAGGTTGGCGTTGGTGACAGCATCCAACAAAAACTGCCTACATTACAGTGTGTTGCAGCAGGATGATTCAGTTTCTGTTGGCATCGGAGAGCAATTTGTTCTGTGTTTGCTCTCGGAAGCTCAGGTCCTGGAGGGTCCCCGCCAGCAATATCCTCTTGCAGCCACAGGCTCGGCTTCTCTCCACTGCATTTCATCAGCCTTAGACTTTGGCTCAAATAAAGACGGCTGATATTTGAGCCAGCCAAAACACTGTAAAATGTATCATCGTCTGTAACATCCTCAGCACTCATATTTTGGGATGACATTTTTTGCTGAAACGCAGCTAGTTTGCAGTACACGCAAAGAAAGCAAGGACATTCTCTTTTTTAGCAGCCTCTAGAGCAGTGGTCCCCAGTTGGTCCAGCCATGGGGTTCAGATTTCTCCTTAGTCATTAGTTCAAGGTCCACAGTTTAACACATTCAGCGTCATACTTGAGTTTGGCCATGTTGTTGAGCCAGTTTGCTTGCTCTGTCAAGTAGCTCTCCATTAGCCACCAGTTGGGAACCACCACTTTAGAACACCTGGAGGCGAAATCCAGCCTGTAGTTCTTCCTGCATCCAATTAGATCCCTGTCATATCAAATGATGCTGCTGTATGCAGAAAGAACAACAGATTTTGCAGCTGCGAACTCAGCTTTCTTGGTTGATATAGCACGCAGTGAGGAATTTATTTCAATCAACTACTGTTACCATCAACACTGACTGGATATCCACATAGAAGGTGGTGGTTTACCTTTAACCCCTCGTATAGTATCTGACATAAAGAAATCACAGTTGTTATTTGGTTGTAACATACAGTGTCAAATCCCATCCGCTAATGAAGACTAATATGGTTGAAAGGGGACCTTGAGTTGGGATTGTTTTGTCAAAGCATTATCAAATCATCTGGATAATCCACACAGATCATGACCTATCAATTTCATAGTGTCTATATCTTGATTAGAGATAGTTTTAGTGAAACCTGTGCTCAGCGATGTGTGAGGATTACCATTAGTAACTGGGACATCATTTCTGGATATCTCAAAATCTCAACACATAAAACTGTCACTACTAATATGCCCAGGTAACACCAGAAAGATACAAGATTTTTTTTTATTTTATTTTTTGTAATTTGGGTAATTAATCCTTTAAAGATGTCCACCTGGTTTTGGTATTTTTTTTTATCTTAGAGCAAGTGTGGCATGAGTTGTGATGACTAGATGGTGTCCACATTCAGTCCTCAGTTTAAATCATATATACTATACTGTTTGTGTGACTCCTCATCTCTGCCTCTGTTTACTCATTTTTCATCTCCTCAGTGCTCGCGCATCTGCAGTGGTGGCTACCGTGTGCGTGAGGTGCGTTGTCTTGCTGATAACATCACCCCAAGCGACCGCTGTGACCCCAGTTTGATCCCAGAGAGCCGAGAGGAATGCAACAAACAAGCTTGTGTCGCTGAGATCAGTAAGTCTACCAAGCACTATTGTATTATTGCGGTATATCTGCTATAGGTGCAGTTGGGTTAGAAGACACCCAAGGGTCAGAGAGGACCTGTTTGAGATTTCTCTGTGATGCTGTCATTGTTGATAATGTTACCATGATCATCTGGGGCCTCTACTGCCTCAACCAGGAATAATTGAGGGGTTGTTAGGAACCAGGGAGGAAGGATGATGTTTTTTGATGACTCATATATGAAGGAACCTCCCTGTCAAAATGAAGCATATGTTTGCCAAAACCATTCTCAAACAGATCAGTAAGTGACATTTCATTGGTTAAAAAGACATGAGCAAGAACATTTGATTCATTTGTTCAAGTTGCTTCTGATGTTTGGTGTTAATCATTTTCATCATTAATCATTAATCAAATAGGCAGTGGTACATGATGCAGACACATGTGATCTAATTTTTATGCCTCTGCACTGGTGATAGCCATGGCTGGAGGCATTATGTTTTCAAGTTGTCCATCCATCCGTCTGTCTGTCCCATCCTTGTGAACACGATATTTCAACAACGCCTCAAGAGAATTTCTTTAAATTTGACACAAACGTCCATTTGGACTCACTGATAAAGTGATCATAGGTCAAAGTACAAGGTCACTGTGACCTTGTCTGTCTCATTCTCATGAATGTGATATCTCAAGAATGCCATGAGGGAATTTCTTTAAATTTGGCACAAAGGTTGACTTGAACGTCTGTCTCATTTTTGTGAATGCAATATCTTAAGAACACTGAGGGAATTTCTTCAAATTTGACACAAATGTTAACTTGGACTCAACAATAAACTCATTGGATTTTGATGGTCAAAGGTCAAGGTCACAGTGACCTTGTCTGTCTCATTTTTGTGAACGTGATATGTCAAGAACACCTTAAGGGAATTTCTTTAAATTTGACACAAACATTCACTTGGACTGAAAAATAAAGTGATGAGAATTGTGTGGTCAAATTAAAGGTCAAGGTCAGTGTGACCTTACAAAATATGTTTGTGGCCGTAACTCAAGAATTCATATTAAATATGACAAAACTTCATCCAAATATCTAACAGGATAAAAAGATGAAGTGATGACATTTTATATCCAAAAGGTCAAAGGTCAGCTTCACTGTGACATCCTAATGTTTTGCATAAAACACTTTTCTGGTCATTATTCAGTGTCATATCTCAGGAACAGAAGGGGAGACATTTGGTCAGATACTGAATTGGTGAAACTAATCTTGGGTGTTCACCTTGAAACTGTGCTGATTGTATAGATCTTCTGTGCTGCCAGGGGGACAGTGGGTGTAGCATCCATGTTTCGCGGACATGGTTGTAAACTATAGTAGAAACTTGACTGCGATGAGAAATCTAAATCATGTATTTCACAGATGACTTGTGTCACTACAACCAGTGCCTATCTTTTATTATGACAGATGTGAATTTGTATGCATCATGAAACATGAAATTTGTTTTACATTGATAACTTACCTTTAGTTATGACTTGAGTTCTGAGTCCATGAGACTAATTCAGTATGACTTTAGTGACTTTGGGTTTGAGTACTGACTAACTTGACAGCTTGGTGAATTAGCACCAACACTTCCACCAAGACATGACGCACAAGCCTACAGGTTGGCTCAGAGCAGAAGCCTGTAGTCAATAACACTTAATAGAAGAAATAAAACTGCTTTGCTCCTCCTATTTCTTTCTCTAACTTGCTCCTCCTTTCCTTCACAGATCCATCGTGTAGCGACCAGTATCATAACTGTGTGGTGGTGGTTCAAGCCCGACTCTGTGTTTACCCTTACTACAGAAGTGTCTGCTGCGCCTCCTGCACCCGTGCCCAGAAAACATACCCCAACTCATTTCAAAAGAACTACATCCACAGGTGATGCTGCCACAGGAAACGTCCACTTCATCTAGCTCTGTTTGGAGAGCACTTCAGTATGAGGGAATGTAGAGCATGGTATATTAATAATAATGATAAACTTTATTTATATTGCACCATCCATGCATAAAATACAACTCAAAGTGCTTCACACAAAAGCAGATAACCATAACATTTAGATAACAATAATAATATTCAGTCACTCAGCCTGCAACAGATTAACTGACCAGGTAATTTGCTGCTTTTCTCTGTTCTATGCACTTGGCCATAAACACTGTTGGAGTAAGATCCTGTTTCATCTGACTGGATGAAGAATATTTTCTTCATCTCGTGACACACACTACAAACACATACATCTGTGAGAATATCAGTATGTTGAGGTTTAGAGTTTTCATTCTCAGTGTAACTTTAACTCAGACTGGTCACACTTGGTGATGTACTTACATATATATTTATTCTTAATAAAGGGTGTATAACTTGTGGTACTCAGCTGTTGTTTGTTCTATTAATACAGTATGTTAATGACCATATTTAACACTTTGATGTTGACATGATATTGTTTTACATCTCAATCCCCATAAGGGGCTTTAAGATAATAACATGTCTAAATACTGCCCAAGTCAAAAAAGGTGTCCATGAGACCTGAAAAGCAAAATACCATTTTAATACTGACCTTAAATATTAAGGTCAATTTATATCTGAATGTAACGCACATGCCACTGGGGAATAAAGGTGGGAGTGTACAGCTGTGCCAGTTGTTGCCGGCATGAATCTTTTGTATCTTAGGTACACAGTTTTTAAAATCTGTCTTTAAACAACAGTCAGGTCCCCATTCGTACACTGACGACGGCTGATGTCGTCAGTGACTACATAAACATGCACACATATATTCCCCCTTCAATTCCAATATGACAACATTCTGAATTTGATGCAGATAATATATACAGCATATTCCATTTGGATATTCTTTTTTGGAATTAGGCCTGTTTCCAAATGTGGCATTTTACAATTAAGACATGGGATATGCGGATATTATTTAGGTTTTAGGAGCATTCTTTGGACATGTATACAGAGCATTTGGGATTTGCATCTTAATTGGGGTTTTTTACAGCAGTTTGTGACACACGACTTCTTACCTGTTTATGCTCAGCTCTGTGTGTTGTCATGGATGCCTTGCACACAAGCCAACTAGCTGGGGTAGGGCTTGGGTAGAGATGCCTGTCCAAAAGAAAAGCCCACATTTCTGGTCAGTAGGAGAAATACACCTACTTTTAGACATTATGAAAGACTTAGATATCAATAGGTTTTTGTATATGCACAAATTTTGCAACACTGACTTTTTCAAGAGGATGGATGAAGGAATGAAAGAGACAGGCTGTGTTTGCACAGTCCAACAAGTCCGCCACCAGTGAAAAAATCCTTTTTTGATGTACAGAAGCAAAATGGCACAAGCAGCTCCAGTCATTTAACTTTTCCATATTTTGATGTGGTAAACAACATGTCAGGACATGTTAACCAGAGCTGTATGTAAACTGGAATTTTAGTAAAATATTCATTTTCATTAACTATTTAAACAGCTTAGCAGGGATATTGTCCTTTTTGGAAAATTAGGGCACAACCAAAATATTTGGTGCATGTAAACACAGTCATTGTAAACAACACAGGTGCAGTGCTTGCAGGGCACAGTAATTTAGGGGACCAGAAACTTAAAAATTAAAGTTGGCCCTCTAAACCAAAATGCAAAACACATTGAAAGTATCATCTAACACTAGAAAACAAATAAATATGCTGTCTGTTATGGTAAAGGGTTTGTTTACATCAGGGGTAGGGTTAGGGGTTACACTAACCCTAACCCAGTCAGGCATGCCTGGTTGTATATTTTTACTCAAAATATGAATTAATAACGGATCCTTCCCTAAATATTAATTCATTTTGAGATTCATTTTATGTTTATGTTTTGTGATTCCTCATGAGTTTCACACCAAAGATATATTACTGACACATTAATGTGTGGGCCAAGTGGCATGTTACTATTTGAATTGGTTGAGTTGGATCTTTCTTTTATACTGTTGGGTAATTTGATCTATAGCAATATTTCATACACTCACAAAGTAATTATTTGGTCTATGTCAGGTTTATGTATTTCTATTACATACAACATTTCTATTGAATTGAGTCAAGTAATTCTAACATGAACTCATGTAAGTAAGTAAAATAAATACAACTGAGATGAACAGACTATGAGAATTTATTTACCTATAGCTTGTAGAATTTACCTAATTTACTTAAATGAAGTTTATGTAATTACTGTTAATACATTCTGAATATTTCAAATATGTTGATGAACATTAACAATTAATAAATTCTATGTAATTTAAATATGTTGATAAACATTAGCTTATTTGGAATACACAATTTTTAAGAATTACCCAAACTTTATATAGTAAATTAGGTTCATTCTTTGAGCTTTTGTGACAGAAATTCAGTTTATTTAGCTTAGTTTTATTTATATATATTTTTCAAAAACTGTATCTGTTAGTCTGTGAGGATTACTTGACTCAATTTGTTGGAAAATGTGTATGTAATTACAATATATAAACCTGACAAAATAAACAAAGTAATGCATTTGAGTGTATTTTATAATCTCATCAAGTGTTTCATATGTAAAATTTTAATTTCTAAAGTAACTAGTAACCTACAACTGGCAAATAATGTTAGAATAAAAACTTTTCTTGAAATGTAGTAGAGTACAAGTATAAAGGGGTATCATATGAAAGTACTCAAATAAAGTACAAGTATCTCAAGTTTAAACTTAATGTGCAGTACTTGAGAAAGTGTGTGTGGGTTCCCTTCATTGGTGTCAGGCACAAATCATAGCCTACTGAAACAAACATATGTGCTTATGTTGAGTGTTGATTGGGGGACAGAAAAAACAAACTCTGAATGGAAAGTGAAGATTTGCTTGAAAACATGGTGGACATGTTCATGCTGCACGTTTAATCTATGCACCACACTGTTCAGTCAAGAAGAGATCACATTAGCTTCATACTCATTCAAGATAGTAATACCGTTGCTTTAATGGGACAGCCGGGCTGACAGCATGTAAAAGGCCATAATTCAATCACGAGAACTTAAAGCACAGAAAGAAACATTAAATGAACACCAATGACAAATGCACGTTGCATTCTCTGTTTCTCATACAACAAATTAAAAATAGTATGGGGACTCTTGTACATACACACTCTCCCATTTTGTGTCTGTACATTATCTTTAGTAATGTTCCCGAGGTGCCCCCGAGTCTTTCTGTGTCCGTGGATGCAAGGCTGCACTGGTAGGTCCATGCTAGTAGGCTGTTGAGGATGTGTCATAGGAAAAAATCTTTAGGGTGAGCCTGGGCCTTTGGCATTGAGGGATGCAGGGTCCACATTCACCAACAATATCCATGTCTGTCCTGACTAAATTGCTCGGACACCATTACCCCGAAAAACATTCAAGGCTCGCTTTCCATGCTGATAAATCTTAATCCATTCGAAATATATAGATATTTTTATGTTTTTTTTTACTCACAGACACCAAGCTGGGGTTTTGTGAACTGAAATGGCAGCCGCTTGTCTTTTTTGCAATTTTTTTTTTTCTCTTGATAGCTCTTTTTTGCTTTGTCCTTGGCATTGGGTACCAGACAGTACAAGACGTTAATGTAATTGTTACTGAGTTTAACAATAAGCTGTCTAAAAACATACTCGTTAGCCGCCCCCCCGCCCACGCCCTCCCCCCTATTGTCCTAGAATCGAACAATCACCATTTATACAAGTCAGTTCTGAAAATACAATGGCAAGTGACATTTTCCACCAATTTTTCATCGTGAAAAACAAAAAATATATTTCACTCCCCATCTGATTTGTTCAGCTTATCAAATGCAATAACTGGTTTTGTTTTTCTTTGTAGCATCGTACCAACATTCACTGATTTCAATATTGTAGAAGTTTTACAAAGACATAAATATAGTAGGATACAATACAGTAAAAAATACAAAATAAAGTTGATATAGTTTCTTTCTTAAATGATAATTTACCAGAGGCAAACCCAGAAACGGATCTTTGACACTAGGCAAAAAACACTAGAATTACCCCCTGAGGTCAAATGATAAAAGAATAGCCATGTCTCAAACCAGAGCTTAGTCCCAGATAACTCACTACTTTCATGTTATTCTGAAGTAGTGTACTATGTACAGGACCATATTAGGCAAAATGTGGGTGTCCTGTGTGATACATAGTCAACGTGTACTATTCAAGTGCACTAGTTTGGGTGTTATTACTATACTAGCGAGACATTAAGCTAAGGAAAACTTGAAGGCACAATTATGTGAGGCAGAACATACCTCGAGAATCAAACATAACAGTTGTGGTATTGAGGGAGTAAGATTCAAAAAAGGGGAAGAACAAAAGGGGAAATAAAAGTTTACAGTTTCAGGTATGTTTTAGGTCTGAGAACGACGAGGCAGTGAATCAAGTTAAGGCCAAATTACTTAAGATCGTCCGATCAGAACGCTCCGACAGTAAAGATGATGTTAGACCTGACAAATCGCGCAGATTTGTAATACGATATCAGTTTTTAATACCAGAACACTTTTCTGTATTTTGTCATAGCCTGGCTCGCTACATAGATATTTCTTCTCACGGTTAAGTCAATTATATTAAACAAGTTTTTTTTTTTTTTGCTCTTCTTTCAGAGGTTGTTATTATGCACAATAACGTATAAATGTATGTTACAAGAATATACATGGGCTTCAGTCTATAATATCTCAGTAAGGAGTACATCCAAGCATTCAGGGTGAGGACTTTGGCTTTGAAAAGTTAGTCTACATATGCACAAATATGAAACACACGTAGAAAATGCACCATAGAAAAAAAGGACATGGAAAATAAAGGGAGGAAAAAAAAAAACGGAAATGGACTAAATGGCTCACACACTGATCTACTGTCACTTACGACCATTTGCTCACACACAGCCATTTCCTCTCAAAAAATAAAAAAACAAACAAAAAATGTTTTCAAGTTTCATCTTTTCATCCCCCTCACTTATCTGTGATCACAGACTTGTTCAGGGTTGAAAAGGAACAAGAAATACAAAAGAACAAAGACTGGGGTTTGGAGGGCGTCAAGGGGTACAGTTCAAGTTTGTCATTCCTCATGTGCAAGTCAATATAAAAATGCTACAACTCGTACAACTCTCTTGTCAACAAGACAGGTTCAGGGCAGGCCAAGTCCCCCTGTAGTTTGCTAAATAAAAAGGGGCTCGGAAATTGGCAGGACAGCTTGCTCATTTGGTGACACAGTCTCCACTCCCTGTATTTTTTTCCTCCAGCTCTCCACCTCCTCCATCGATTCATTCATGTGACAGAAGAGTGACTGTGGGAGTCTGTGTCATTACGTCAGGAGCCAAAACAACATCTCCATCCTTTGTCTCTTCTCTTTTATGGCAGAAGAGTCATCTCCCTCCTCTTCTCTGAAACGTCACTCCTCACTCTTTCGTTCCTATGACTTCGGCTTAGGTTGGCTATCCCATTCGTTTTTCTGTCCCTCCGTGTGTCACTCACTCGCTGTCAGTCTCTAGGTCCGAGTCAGACCACTGCACTGGGCTCAGTTTCCCGTGGCGCTGGGCATACTCGATGACTGCTGTGTAGCAGAAGTAGTACTGGTCCCAGGTCTGGATGCTAAAAGCCCTCTGCGTACGCATCCGCCGCACCGTCTGACGGACATCCACTGTGGCGATGTCCTCCAGCCGGGACAGGCAGATGTCCAGTGTACAGAACGTGCCTGGTCGGGTGGACGGGAGAGAAGCATAGATGGACAGAATGAGGGTGGAGAGGTTACATGAGAAAATGTCAATTGTGAGTTTTTTGGTGTGTCATGTTTGATGTCACGGCCAGCCAGAGAACAGGTCAGTAAACATTAGCCGACTATTCAGACTACTCAGTGCAGGCTATTGTGATGTTGAACGCTGTTTGGGTGGAGACGGATGATATTTTGTGGTGGTGCGTCATTGCATCTTGCTGGTAGAGGAGCTAAAATTAGCGTGTTCACGCAGGTGTTGTGTTTCCATCAGTGCAGAACAAAGCTGGAGCTGATTGAGTGCCAATTGTAACCCTTCCCATTACATTAAAAAGCCAGATGTTAGCAGGTGTTGGTGGGTTTTTTGTGCAGTGTGAAAGGGGCTCTAGGGAGGTTTCAATTATTAGTTCACCAGTTTTAGATTTTTAGAAGTTGTTGTACAAACTCTTGTCTTTATACAACATTTAACAATTTCCATTGTTATGCGGATGATACTCAGTTGTATTTATCAATGAAGCCAGAAGAAAGCAATCAATTAACTAAACTCCATAATTGCCTTAAAGACATAAAAACTTGGATGAGCACCAATTTCCTGATGTTAAATTCAGACAAAACTGAAGTTATTGTTCTTGGCCCCAAACAACTCAGAGACTCTTTATCTGATGACATAGTTTCTCTAGATGGCATTGCTCTGGCCCCTGCCACTACCGTAAGAAACCTCGGAGTAACATTTGATCAAGATTTGTCTTTTAATTCTCATTTAAAGCAAACCTCACGGACTGCATTTTTTCATCTGCGTAATATTGCGAAAATTAGGCCTATCCTGACCCGAAAAGATGCAGAAAAATTGGTCCACGCTTTTGTTACCTCAAGGCTGGATTATTGTAACTCTCTATTATCAGGTAGCTCTAGTAAGTCCTTAAAAACTCTCCAGCTAATTCAGAATGCAGCAGCACAAAGGTTCAGAACAGGAACTAAGAAACGCGATCATATCTCTCCTGTTTTAGCTTCTCTGCACTGGCTCCCTGTAAAATCCAGAATTGAATTTAAAATCCTACTGTTAACTTATAAAGCTCTAAATGGTCAAGCTCCATCATATCTTAGAGAGCTCATAGTGCCATATTATCCCACCAGAACACTGCGCTCTGAGAGTCAGGGTTACTGTCATATCTAAAGTCTCAAAAAGTAGATCAGGAGCCAGAGCCTTTTATCAGGCTCCTCTCCTGTGGAATCATCTTCCTGTTAAAGATATTAGAAAGAACATTTTATTCCACATTTAAATTAACTAGACTTAGACTTTCCTCTTTGATAAATACCAATAGTTAGGGCTGGCTCAGGCTGTGTGTTGTAAAGTTCAAGATGGGAGAGTTTGAAGTCCTGAATACACCTGGATGTGTGTGTTCCTAACTAAGAAGTATCCTGCTGCTCAGTCCTGCCCTCCTCAAGAGGCCAGTACTGACCACACTTGACCCTCCCACGCTCAACCACCCTGAGACACACAGAGGTACATTAGTCATTAGTCATACTTCTTCTGTTATTATACACATATGATTATTGTCACACATGTATACTGCCAGGTATTAATACATACTTTCAACATATTGTACCGCAGTAACCAGAACTATAACTATAATATTATTACTTCCATTAATGTTGTTGTAAGATACTGTCATTACCTGCATATCTCTCTCTCGCTCTCTCTCTCTCTCTCTCCCTCTCTCTCTCTCTCTCTCTCTCTCTCTCCCTGTGTCATATGGATTACTGTTAATTTATCATGTTGATCTGTTCTGTACGACATCTATTGCACGTCTGTCCGTCCTGGAAGAGGGATCCCTCCTCAGTTGCTCTTCCTGAGGTTTCTACCGTTTTTTTTCCCCCGTTAAAGGGGTTTTTTTGGGGAGTTTTTCCTTATCCGCTGTGAGGGTCTTAAGGACAGAGGGATGTCGTATGCTGTAAAGCCCTGTGAGGCAAATTGTGATTTGTGATATTGGGCTTTATAAATAAAATTGATTGATTGATTTGACATTTTGGAACTTTGGCTTGCTTTGTTAAATGAAAAAGGGGTTTGTAGCAAAATTTTTCATAAAAAGTGTCCAGAAAAAATGTTTCATATCCGTACTAAAACTCTAAGGTACTGCACTGGCTGGTATTGAAAATTTTCATTTGATATAGTTTTACAGCAACACCACCACTGTATGTCAACACAAAGCCACATAACTGAAAGGAATGTGTATTTGTATAAACACAGCAGTATATCAAATGAAGTGGCCACTAAATGTATTGCAGAAGTATTTGAACTGCACAATGGTGCAAGCGTTTACCTGTGCGGCCAATGCCAGCACTGCAGTGCACAACCACAGGGGGGCCCCCTGGAGGCCCCGTCCAACTAGAGCCCAGGCTCCGGACTGCAGCCTCCCTCTTCTGAAGTACATGCTCACGAAAGTCCAACATTGCAGAAGCACTTTTGGGTACTCCGAAGTCTGGCCAGCTGACATAGAGGTAGTGGCACACCTCCCGTCTCTCTCCAGACTGATCATAGGTCACAAAGGTTCAGAGAAGAAAACAGAACGATATCAGATTCTTTCTTTTGAAATGGCACGTACAAGCATGTGGGCCAATATGCCAAGCATGATCATCGAATTACATGAAATAGTGATACCTTAAACATAGAAGAGATTCCACTGACAAAGCAAACACTCAATCTGGAGTCAGCAATGTCATATCAAGTTCTCTTTTATTAGAAATTTCAACAACTCTGGTGCCATTAAAAATACTTCATATTAAAGATATTAGAAAGAACATTTTATTACCTCAAATTAACAGACTTAGTTTAAGAATTTTTAAATACCAATGAATTCAGTGTGACTTACCTGTGTGTTGTAAAGTTCAAGATGGGAGAGTTTGAAGTCCTGAAACACCTGGATGTGTGTGTTCCTAACTAAGAAGTATCCGTACTGCTCAGTCCTGCCCTCCTCAAGAGGCCAGTACTGACCACACTTGACCCTCCCACGCTCAACCACCCTGAGACACACAGAGGTAAACATCTTTTTAATCATCAGCCCATTGAGGACAAGTTGCTACTTGGACACCCACTTCTGTATACAAACACCCTTTGTAAATCTCTAACACATTTCAAAACTCAGATGTAGCAGGAGTCTTACCTGGTGGTCATGACAATGATAAGTACCATCTGTTCCCACACCATGCGCCAGAAGTCACCAAAAGTTTTTGGCAAAGGACCTGAAGGACAAAAAAGTCTATAAGGTCATGGGAACACCAAATTGTATTCTACTGAGGCGAGGGTGACTGAGAAGGTTCTGAAATAGGTGTGTGTGTGATTAGTTGACTGGCTGATCAAACGTTGCTACCCTTGCTAGTCAGCACAGGGAAAACTAGTTGTTTAAACATATTATTGAAATAACCAGAAACAATGGGAGGATTGGCATGTAAGACAGCAGCTCTGATCATGGAAAACTCTCCCTTTCTCTCCATTTCACACACACGCCCTAACACATACAAGCGCTGTCAGATAGCATGTGCATGTGCACGACCAGTACAAGTCCGCAGCTGTCTGCAGACGCACAAAGTATGTCCAAGTCTTCACACACACTTGCGCCGGTTGGATGTTGTTAGTTTGGCACACGGAAGATCCTAAGAAGCCTGGATGTGTTTGCCAATTGGTGTTTAAAGATTAAAGAGTTCCGCTGATTGTCACACACCTGAGTGTGTGAAATTTGTTCTCCGCATTTGACCCATCCCCTGAGGAGCGGTGAGCAGTGCTCGGGAATCATGTGGTGATCTAACCCCCCATTTCCAACCCCTGATGCTGAGTGCCAAGCAGGGAGGCAATGGGTCCCATTTTTATAGTCTTTGGTATGACCCAGCGGGGATCGAACCCACGACCTCCCAGTCTCAGGGTGGACACTCTACCACTAGACCACTGAGCTGGGAGATGCATGGGAGATACCACATGAGTGACTGCGTTTCTGAGTAGTGATAAGCCTGGACGTTAAACACACAGTGGCCTAAATAAAAAGTTTTGTACATAATGTGCAGTGTTCATGTGCGGTGCAAAGTACTACACATTTCAGCTGCATTTTAAACACGATTTGGTTTCTAAAAAATGTGATTATTGATTTCAAATGGCTCTTAAAATATATGTAATATTTTTTTGTCCTATGTTTAGCCTTATGGACGGTTTCATTGTTATTTTGTTGCTAGGGCAACAGCTCTGATCCCTGTCTACTTCCTGTCAGCAACCAAGGAAACTATAAAAGAATGAAAGGAAATGATGTCAGTGGAAGCGTTTGAATTTTGGATTGAAGCCAGACTGTGGTGCAAGTTTTATTTTAGTTTATGAAGCGGAATCACACTTTAGCCCATCATATCTTTGTTGTTTTGCCTTTAACTGAAAAATCCTTCCACCAAATTAAAAAAAAACCACACACATCATATGATGTTGACTGACACTTTTTATCTAAATGGGCACATTTGTTTTCCTTGTTATTAGTCTCCACACAGATCATGGCTCTGTCCAAGTTCCTGTTGGGTCCAAGACAGCTAACCTACTCGCTGGTAGCAGGTAGTATTGTAGGCTACATGTATTTGATTAACAATAACTAAATCAACCTTGAATCGGTTGTTGATATTTATTAATATTTAGGAAAGCTAACATTAGCCAGCCCTATAATATTTCCTAATATAATCAGGAGGTGAGGCTAATCGCTAAATTACTATAAATTTGGACTTTTATCAATTAACGGTACTTGTTATTTTGTTTGTCAATAACCTAAGTTAGCATTTGCATTTTGTTTAGCTAACGCTAGCCGGCAGCCTACCAACATCTATTGGGAGATAAAATGGTAAACGTCAATGAGAAATAATCCTTCAGAGGTGTTAAAAAAGGTGTTGTTATAACTAGTGTGCGCACTAGCTCATAATAAAGGCTAACATTAGATGACTAATGTTAGTGCCAATGTAAATCACTGAGGCAAATTGCAAGACATTGAAGTATACGGTCAAGTCCTAGTTTGGCAGATATTTACCTAACTCTTGAGTCCAGCCAGAATAATAATCACAGCCATTAATAAATTGATCTGGTTATAACTTCATATAACTGTCAGACCTGCCCTGTTTGTTCATGTATTGTTATGTAGTTTGGAGCAAACAGGGGCTTGAGTTGAGCTATATGTAGCTGATGGACAGAGTCATGATCAGTTTGGAAACCAATAACAACAAAAAAAATGTCAGTCAGCATCATGTAATGTGTGTTTTTCTTAATCCTGTGGAAGGATAACGCAGTCAAAGGTGAAACAACAAAGACATGATGGGTTGCCCGCCCCACTGACTTCAACAGAACCAAACCCTGGCTCCATTGCAAAATTTGAACGCTGTCACTGACATCTTGTCCTTTCCTTCTTTTATAGTTTCCTTATCAGCTGCTACATTAACAAACACTGCAACAGGAAATACATTTGGACCCATTTAGAATGTTTATGTTGTCAGATTTGAAACAGTCTGTAGATGAAACTGTGCTAAACTTTGTTTTCTGGGTGTTTTCTTTTATTTTACACTAGTCAACTAGTCTAGGTTTAAACTTCAATTGAAACATCAGGGAAATTAGTCGTTAGGAACATCCCTACCTTAGAGCAGAAAAGGTGTAAAGGACTTTATAAATATTATCATAAGTAGGAGCGTAGGTTGTGTCAACAGCTGCTTACCCTGAGTTGCGATGTAGGCATTATTCCTCTTGTACCCATCCATGAAACTGGCATTAATGTAATCTGATGTCTGCAAAACACACAGAGGAAAACAGTATGAGACTTACTGGTATGGGTTAGGATCTACTGCCTCCTGTAGGAGGACACTGAAAATTACTATTGGCCTATTTTAAGGCCAGTCACTCAGTTGCATTGAATGGTTAAATCTGGAGACTGGAGTGTCAAACAATGTTAATTTATACACAATATGAATCCACTCAGTCAATATTAAGTTTCTCCAGTTCCTGAGATTCATCTTGTTGCCAATACCAACATTTGTTCCAAAGTCATACCACCTTTTTATTTTGTCTGAAGGACTTTTAACAACCTGGACTTATGTTCATAGTTTTGGTAATTTTTAGCATCACTTATGACAACATTGTGCTCATTTTACAAAAATAAGACCCCCTTTGCCAAAAGCAGGCCTTTCCTTTAAACAACATGAAACCCACAACATATGATATTGCCAAGCATTTCACTTTCCAGTCACACATACCAGACCCGTTAGATGAGAACAGGTGAAGACATCACAAAGAACAGACCCGAAAGTTGTCACACCAGTGTTAGTGTTGAAATTTAACTAATTCAACTTCCATTTTCCACATTTATGTCTCCAGCCAATCTTTTACAATCATCTCAGCGCCCTCCACCAATGACTCAACTAAATGCATGCAACATATAACATTATATTCTCTAAGACGTAACCAGTACATACTTCTTATGAGAGGGTGGAACAGAGGCCTCTATGACTGATGTTGGCAGCAAACATTCATAACATCATCTTTCATCTACAAAGTAGTAACTTTTAGAGAACATTTATGAATGAAATTATTCATTAAAACAAGAGAAAGAAGGAGAGAAGTGAAATCTAATGTTTTTATCATTACCTCATCCTCGTCATCACAGAGCTGGCAGAGTCGCACTCGTGACTGGTCCAGGCAGAGAACATCACTGTACCTGTTCTTTATCTGATTGGACAGTTTTCTGGAATGGCAGAATTGAGTACAATGTGAAATATTTACAGAAATATTGACAGATTCAAATAGTGGGCAGATGCGTCATCATTTTCCTTCACCTTAGTACAGAGAAACTGAAAATAAAGGAAGAAACTGGCAGAGAGACAGAAGCACACTGAGGGATAAAAAGAGATTCTCTTACTTGGAGTAGTCAAAGGTGCCCGCTGGTGGCTCCTTCCGGATTTCCTCGTACTCCTGGTAAATCCCCTTCTTCTTCTTTCTCTTCACATGTTCCACCAGATCATGCACCGTCATGCCTCCCTGCTCTGGCATGTGAACAGACACCTCCATGCAGCTATCCTCATCATCGGGACCCCATGATGAAGACAGGGGCGGGGACTGGGAGGAGGGCTGGTGGGGAGGGCGGGGCAAAGATTTCTGAGGCAATGGAGGCACCCCTTCCTCTCCCTCGCCATCCTCCTCCTCCTCCTCCTCCTCCTCTTCCTCCTTTACGTCATCATTCTGAGACATGTGGGCAGAGTCTGTTGCCTTTCCGTCGACAGCATCCTCATCACCTTTCTGGGAAAGCGGTGTGTCAGGGGGCGTGTCTGACTGGGGAGGGGCTTGGCGGCCACGACCGTTCATGTTAGCATTGGGGCTCGAGCCACTAACGACCATGTTGGCCCCGCTCACTGCCGAGCCGTTCCAGTGTTGGTGGTTCCCCTGCGGCCTGTTTGCAGCAGACTGGGGGCTCTGCTGGTACTGTCCTTGGCCTCGAGTCCTGCCCTCCGCCACACCGCAGTGATTGTGTGGGTTAGCATTGCTATCATCGTAGCAGTTTGAGTTAGCCACGCCTAGCTCAGAACCTAACTGTGTGTTTATATGGGTGTGGGACAGTGTAGCGCCTGCGCTTGTGTTGCTGCACTCTAAGCTGTAGGAGCGCAGCAGGCTTCCCACACAGTCGTGTGTGTCGTGTTCTTGTGTGTCACCCTGAACAGTGTTTGTGTGTGTATTAACACAGGACTGGATCCAAGCCACGTGGCTATACTGGGATGTCCCACCCAGGTGTTCAGGGAGGGAGGAGACTGGGATGTGACTGGCCAATTCGTGAGCTTTCACTGTGCACACCTGGCGAATGGAGAAGAAAGAAAACACAGTTCAAATGACCAATGAAAGCCAAACATCTTTCACACTACAACATAACACTAGGGATGCACATATTTATCAGCCGATTATTGGTATCGGCTGATATCCGCCTTGTTGACTACCAGGTTCCTATCGGCAAATAAGAGGACATTCACCGAGGGCAGTGGCCAATGTTTTTCTGTTGGGCCACATTAATTTTGCTCAGGCTGGAGGGCTTGAGACTAATTGCATACGGTCATCCTGGGGACGACAGAAAACATATCTGGGACAAACAGAGATCTTCCCCAGGATTCCTTCAGTACAAAAGAACACAGTAAACTCACTATCAACGTGTACACGGACGTACAAGGATGCAGAGCTCATTGAAATTGAAGAGCGGACGAGGAGAGAGCGGGACCAGTGTTACTTCGGCAGCACATATACTAAAATTGCAACAGGCAGAGGAACATGTCTGAATCCAGCTAAAGGTAACCACAGACATTCATTTCTCCTTTACGTTATGCTGTGGAATAATTATACTAACAATCCGAGCCTATCTGTGTGGAAAAAAGAGAGAGTGGGGGGGATGACATGCAGCAAGGGGTTGCAAGCCGGAATCGATTTAAAAACAGTTCACATTTTTTTGAAAAATGAAAAGTTCTTTGTTTTCCTGGCACAATGGCTGGAATAAGTAATGACAAAAACAAAATAAACAACAACAAAAAAACATTGTATCGCCCCCAATTTCACAATCCCTACATTAAACAACTGAAAACAGATGTTCGTACCCGTTCTCTCAGCTTCTCGCGCACAAATAGGCGAAGGACCGCGAAAGGTGCACGAAACCAAAGAGGTGATGACACAATGAAGACACATTTTAGACGAGCTGGAAACGCCCCCTGGAAAATATCAACATCAGACAGAGAAAATGATGAAGAGGATTTTTATAATTTCACAGACACAGTTTTGACACCAAAAACTTAAAGGCAAGCAGTTAAGAGCAATGGAGGATATTCCTGTATATTTATTTACCTTGAGCAAATTGAGGATCTTGACACAGAGCTCATAGTCAAAGTTACCATAGCTGGAGTTGGTCATGTCGTAGATAAATATGAGTCCGTCTCTTTGAGTTTGTATACTGGGGAGAAGTGAACAAAATTTTCAAATTAAAAGCAGAGGAAGAGGAAGCTTGCCATAAGATATACATACAACTTTATAAAACATACCTGAGAGAAACTTAAAATAAGGCAATACTCCATACTACAACAACAGGGTAAAGTGCAAAAATAAAGTTGTATGTATTAGGACATCACCTCTCTATGGCTTTGTCCAGCTGATAGATGATGGCCTGCAGCACAGCTTTGTGGGTGGTGACGTCTGGCCGATGGAGACGGGCAGTGAAGAGCGCTAGAGCGGCACCCTTTGCATCACGGCCAGGCTGGTAGGAAAATTAGCGGGTTATCATATACATCAATGCAAAGTCATTGTACTTCCATTGTATGCAATGTGTGAGAAGGGCAGATCTGACTATGGACATGCACATTTGCATCTGTTACTTCATCTCTATTCATAAAGGGACACAAAAGCAAGCATACACATGCAGAGTGACATGCACGTACACACAAAACTCTTTTTAAATGACCAACATTTTCTGTGTAGCCTGTATCCTAAAGTGTGGCTCACAATTGCTTTAGTACTCACCAGGACTGTGAATTTGCCGCTCAGCAACTCAGAGCGTAGCGGCTCCTCGTCAGGGTTGATATTGATGATGCCCTCTTTGATTCTTGTGTTCTAATTTTTATACATGATGCAGAGACAAGAGGGAAAGGAAAGACATGACCTTGCAGCTAAAACAGTGTGTAAAACAGCATCAAAAAGGACATTTAATTGAATTTCATAGTCTGCTGCTGTAAACCAAATGTCAGTGGCAGACAACACGTTTGTGCTTTGTTGTGGATTGTGCCTTTAAGGTTCATGCACAGAAAAAGCAATGGAATGGCATGCTATTTCTATGGTTTCATGTTATTTTGATCCCCCTCATCCACCTTATTTCTGAGGGCACTACTGTAGAAATGATTATGTGCACAACTTCCAGTGAGATAGTGGAAGTAGCAGTAAGCTAGTTAGTCCATTAGACTGTCTGTGGTTCGTCCCAGTGGCAACTCTTGGTGTCTAACCGGCAAGGCTGGTTCTCTTAGGGAGTAATTTGCCTTCAGTTTAGCAAATACTGATTTTTTTAATCAAATATTAGCTAATGTTAACTTAGCATTCTCTGAAATGTCTTTGCGCAGCTGTGGTACCTGTCGCTCTGTCCGTGTCTGTAACGACTAACAACGAGTCTAAACTAAATTTTTGTCTTCAGCAACTGTGTGTTAAACATGTAACCAGAACAAAAAGGGATTGTTCCTGTTGCCAAAGGAACCATTGATATGAGAAATGAAACCACAAGAGTTTCACGAGACATAGAGAAAAAGTATAAAATCAGA
The DNA here is from genome assembly GCF_011397635.1 of Epinephelus fuscoguttatus. Lineage (NCBI taxonomy): Eukaryota > Metazoa > Chordata > Actinopteri > Perciformes > Serranidae > Epinephelus > Epinephelus fuscoguttatus. The sequence continues at coordinate 40,755,901 of NC_064754.1, read as the reverse complement.
ATTTGCAGAAGAGAATGACACCTAGACTGACATGTTTGTCACTCAGCATCAGTACATGATATCCCTGTCTTTACCCGTCTGACTTCATTAGAAAATTGTTCTTGGAAAGAATAGAGTACTTTAAACAAACTGTTACCACTGGAAATCACCGGTTTGGGTTCAATGCCAGAAGTTGCACACATAATTCATGCAAGGTATCATGGTGGCTAAGAATAAGGTGGATACATATAACAACACTACAAAGTGCAGCCTCAAAAAATCTTAACGTATCTTGACACATTATTGAGAAAAGGGTTGTGTTTGTTGCTGGGATTCTGTAGTGTTATCCTAATTAGATTTTATGGGTGTTTGTGATATGTTTTCCCCCTCCTGTATACATCTGCAGTGAAGCCTCAGTGGTCTGACTTCCCCACACGCACAGCACAGCATGCTGCTATTCAGTTTTGAATAAAACATTGTTATTCAGAGCCGAATTACAACCTGTTATAACAGGACATGGTTTACGACTTGTTTGCTGCTACAGTGGAGAGCTGTCAACATGTCATTGAGGGTTGTCAGTCAGATATCAAAACTTTTACACTGTGAGCAAACACTTAACAGCAGCAAGCAACCACATCAAATTATCTCATTCCTTTCATTTACTGGTCTGGCTCACAGGATGTAGACTACGGGCCGTCTATCTCAGACAGTAACATGCTTTCTGTGTGTTACTGTTTTCAAAATCCTGGTTGCTATGTAAAACTAGTCTCACATAGCCAAATCTATATCCAAACTTTGTTTAAATGCTGTGTGTGACACAACAAAAATGTCTGAGCAAGCAACCTATACGTTAAAACGTCTTTCATTAATGTGGCCTTTTTGTTAAAGGGGATTTTACCATTTTAATGGCTGCAATCACCTTTCCACCAAAACAAGCTCCCTCCAGACACTATTTAATCATCTATGCATCCTCGCAAGACGGTTGTGATTGGTTACAAGAAATAAAAACAACCCATAGTGTTTTTTCCTTTGTGCAGAATAGGGATGCACAATAATATCATTGGTATCAGCCAATATTCGATACTATCAGAATTAGCCAACGTGCTTTTTCTTATTTTACACAATGAATGAATATTACATACAATACAATGTATTTCATGTCTCCATCTGCTGGTGGGCCATCACGACAAGAGTATGCATGCATAATATGATGTTAATTCCACTACAGAAGAGACTTGATGATCAATAAAATTGGGTATTCGTTATCGGGCAAATGAGTTGTTACATATTGACATATTGGATATCGGCAAAAAATCCAGTATCATGCATCCCTAGTGCAGAACAGTGATGTGTTCAGCCAGACCTTTCTCCAGCCCTGTAATAGCATGAGACAGGTCTGGCTATGCGAGACAATTCATTTACAAACAAGCAACATTTGTGATAATTGATACCAACTTATGAATTTAATACTGTTTACATCACCAAACAGACTTAAAGAAATTTTTCACAATTCAAATCACAATATTAGGAAAAGGTCAGGTCAGAAAACTTGCAATTGAACATCTTCCCCAGATCTTTTAGCTGCACTTAAGACCTACAGTGTCATGATGATAATAGAGAAAGTGAATAGTCATCTCAGTTTTGTCGCCAATCAAAGCACTGCTGTACCTTGTATGCTTGGAAGAGGTCGATGGCTCTGGAGACGTCAAACTTGCGGGCCATAAGAAACTTTACAGCTGTTGGTTGGGACACGAGCCCAGCGCTGTGAGGCTGCTCCCTGCTACGCACCTCACCCAGGAACTCCTCCACAGCCTGAGACAAACATGAGAGAGGAGATGGAAGAAAAGGGGTGAGGTTGTAGGTGTGAGAGGTGAGATGAAAGCAAAAGAAGTCTGCGCAGAAGGGGAATACCCAGAGGAGGAAAAACTGCTGAAATAAACATCAAAGACTTGGAATTTAGGGAGTAGACCGATAGCGAAGAAAAAAAGATGACAGAAAGAAGATGACAACTGACATGACAAAGAGAATGCAAGAGTCTGTCAGCCCCCTCAGCTTTGTAGCTCTTTCCCTGCCAAAGTTACAAAAATGTGTGATACAGATGGCAGGCAGCAGCAGGCTGTGCCCCTGGAAGATGCCGAGGATAAGAGCACTCAAATGCCAGGAGACAACAGTCAGCTTGTTGTCACTCAAGTAAGCTGCATCTGTCCTCCAAAAATGTAACCAGTACAAGGAGAGTCTAAGACAGGCACTTCAGATTAACTGATCGGCTATGTACAAAATTTGAATCTACCCTCTCATAGGACGAAGAAGAAGAAAGCAGATGTCACGTGAAATATTCATCCGTACATAGGGTTTCTCTATGAATTGTTTTGCAGATGTGGTAACAAGATGCACCCAGACTGTGATGCATCTTGTCTCATGATCAGTTGTGTCATTAGATGACGGCAAAACACAGACACACTCATTAAATGCATTGCATTTGCCGTGTGAAATAAACAGCACTCCAGTTCCTTTTTTACCTGAATGTTATTTTTTAATATGTTAGAGATGTTCCAGTACCATTTTTCTTTCCTGATATAGAATCCAATACCTAAACTTGTGTACTGATCCAATACCATTCGGTTAAAACAACAACAGCAACAACAACAACAACAGTGAACAGCTGTATACTACTAACTCTGTATGGATGTGAAATGGTTGCTCCCATTGTTGTATGGCATGGCTCAGGTTAAAACCCATGTGAAACATGAACAAATAAATATGGAGACTGCCATTGATCTTTATTTTAAGCAGTGTAACACATTGCCAAATTCCTGGGATTTTGCTAACGGCTAATGTAACACTTTTTTCCCAGAAATCAATTACTTCTTCAGCACTCTCAAAAACAGTAATCGCCAGTGGCTGCAAAGCACAACTTGCTGTGTAGGCTGCTGTTTCAGAGTAGCGAAGAATAACTGATTTCCACTTCCAGGAAAACCGTTGTTTTATCTGGGTGTGAAACTACTTTAACGTTTATTAATAACTCATGTGGTATTGGACTGATGCATTGAATCATGTACTTGCCAATGCCCAATCCAGCATTTTAGGCAGTATTGGACGTATTTTGGATATTGGAATTGGAACAACTCGATAGATACTGGTAATTTATTAACAACAATGGGAAATATGTAATTTTTCAAGATGTCAGCAGAGGTGGCACAACCCCTGCATTGTGACACTATGGAATATCCTGACATGCATGTGTAGGATCATGCTGTCAGTGCAACAATGATGAGTCTACAAAAAATAATGCATATTCGGTTGTTTATCAAGTCACAACACCTGGACTTAAAAAGACTTCTGAGCCAACTAAGCACAAGGCTGTGACTGGACACATTGATGTTGCGAATACACACCCATGTTCGAGAAACCCTCACCTGGTCCTGACATTTCGATCATGTCAAGAGAAGAAAGAGATCGAATCAGACACACGATTGCATCAGAATGTACTATCTAGTGCCCTTGACACCCCTCAAGTTGGCATTCAGTTCCTGGTAGTTTGTTGTGTCATCATTCACCATTTTTTTTTATCAAGTAATGTGTAATTTGAAGGTACTCTTCCTTATATATTCTTTTCCCTAAATCACTGTTGGTTTTGCCAAGACGTGTTTGTAAATGGCCAACAGTAAACTGAAATAAACCTTTCGGTTTTGGGGCACAAGTCAGAGAAGGTACCTTTAAATCACACCCTTTGGATACACTGTATGCTACCACCAGTAGCTGAACACCAGCACCAGGATGGTCGCCTAGCCTCGGTGGGGCTAAGCCAACGAAAGGCAACAAGTCGTTGACTTCACCACCGAGCTAAAACTACAAAAATTTTGAACAGCAAGTGTCCTCGCAGCGGTTAATCCAGTGGCGTTACTAGATCTGGTAAAGTGATGTTAGCAGTCAAGAAACAAATCGGCAGATCTGGAGAGCAGCACAAGCATGCCCCGCTTACAGATCAGATAACCTTGAGAATGCTTGATAAAGATAAAACACGTAGCATGAAATGAAACTGTCACCAGAATTGCTGCGTGACATTTGATGTTTGCCATCAAAGTCAGGCCCACCCCCTTTACTAGAAAGTGATGGCAACAACAATGCTAGGAACCGGAGGATCACTTCTGTGAATTCGCGACCGTAAATCTGATAGGCAGGACACAGCGAGCTAGTTGGCTCACAGCAAACACTCGCGTTGTACTATGAGAGTCATGATCTTGGTCTGCCTGTGTCATGGAACATTATGGCAACCAACACTTAAAGCAATTAGTGTTTGGTCATTTTTAACCTTCACACTCGGTCCAACGTGATTTTTTACGTCTATCAAGATAGCTGTCGAGGAAATTCCCTGCAAGTCAACAATAGCTATTAGCATTAGCCAGCGGCTAGGTTACATGTGGCAGCTGGATGGCTAACGATAGCGTTTAAGATACTACGAGCCACATGTATGTGGCAAGCCATTGGTAACGTATCGTTTGTTAACATTAGGGATATGAAGATTTCTATGTGGTCCATGTAAAGCTAGGTTATCAGCGGAGCGAGTATTCCTGGTACACTGCCGGTTAAGTGGTCCCTACTACTACTAGCAAACGCCATCATGCTAACACACATGCTAACTGCTGTCAGTCACACCGGAGTCAGTCGGCTCAGGAGAGTACGAACGGGCCAGGGCTGTTTACTACACCACATCGTTTCCAAGTACAATCACCGTGACAAAATATATGAAAAAAATCGCCGGTTAGAGAAGAAACTGAAGGTGACATGTGAACACGTAGAAAGTGATGGGGTTATGAGTAAAAAATACGTAAAGACACCCTTACCAGCTGCTCCTGAGTTGTCAGGGCTTCCGCCATCTTGAAGCCTCCGCAACGTCGCAGCGGGCGCGCCCACCAGCCGCTCGCTCACGCCCTACACCCCGAGACAGAGACACAAGCCCCGCCCACATGCATTCACTCTGCAACAGATTGTACACCGTATTTATCAAGGCAGTTTACTACTGACAATTCATAAACTGCATTTGTCCACAGATGTTAGCATTCATTTAGAATATTTTATTGTTAACAGTAATTAACTCATTTAATCATTGCATTTTTTCACATTTCAAAATCTGTATTTATCACTGCAGCTTACTGACAATTCATAAACTGCATTTATTCATTGATGTTACTATTTATAGTTCATTAATTGAATTTATCAGAATTTTTGCTGACAGTAAGGGACTGTTCATTACTTATGATGGGGGACGGGGTGGTCCAAAATGGGGAGGCATTTCATATTTTTTTTAAGAAGCAGGGAGGGACATATGTTTTTTTATTTTTGGCTTTGGGGAGGGGTATACAACTTTACATGGCTGTATTTTGTATTTATTTTAAGGCATTTTTTTTTTTTAAGAAAACGTGCCTTTCAAACCCTTGGTTTGAAAGGCATGTTTTCTTTAAAAAAATAGCCAAGATTAAACCATTTATCATAGCCAGAAACTGTAAAAACGGAAACTATCGTTGGACTGGACACACTATGTGGGACAAACGATTCTGTCAGAAAAACACATAACCAAATCTAAGCTCAAAGTAGTTATATTTCATGAAAATCCCTTTATTCTATGTCTCATTTAAAATTTTGCCCAAAATAAACTGTTTGCATTAACTAACCAGCATGCACAATAAGAGTGAAAAAAATGCCTTTTTTCAATGCCATGATTTTGTCTTCAACTTTTAGCTTTCAAACATCCTCATTCAACATTGTTTTTGTTTTTTTTATCTAACAAATCTATGGTGGAGGGAGGGTCCTGCATTTTCCCCAAGCTACTCAGGGAGACCCAAGAAAAAATATTTGTAGCTTGTGGGAGGGTCAAAAAAAAAAAGTTATACCCCAACCACCCCCTCCTCTGATAATTAAAGAACACTCCCTGATAAACTTTGTTATAATTATGATTTGCAATTCAGAATCTGTATTATACTGAAACACTGACCGTTTAAAAACTGCATTTTTCTTTGTAGTTAACTCACTGGCTTTATTCATACCACAGACAGTTAAAAAAATATTGGATCCATACTATTGTCAGCTGACGAACTCTATTTATCTTTTTTTTTTTTGCTACGAGTAATGTGTAAACTATGGTCTATTTGTCCATATATTTTATAATTGATGATATGGCCAATTTTTTTTATTTTTCATTCACTTCATAAAATCATTTGGCTAGTCAAACAGCCCTCAGAGCATCAAGGGAATGTTTACTATTCTTTTATTGAACTATAAACATACACACGTGATTCATCCAAACATTTAATCGAAGTAGTGCACGGGAACCCTTGTTTTCGAGCCTGTGTTCCGTCGGACTATTTTTGTGGAGCACTGGGGCGGCACTGTGGCGGACTTTTTGATTTCACGCCGCTGCTCAACGGGATAAAAATGTTTATACTCAGCAACCAAAATAACTAACAATACGGCGGCGTGTGTTTTCGCTGTGCCGCCTCCTTATCTTTGATACAAACGGTTTAATATAGTTTATAAACTCGTGTCAGGAGTCAAACCGTTGTTATTCTAATGAACGTCAACTTACTCACGCGTTTGTCACAAACAGTACAACATCCTCAGTATGAGCACCTCGGGTCCTCCACTGAAAAAGAAAAGCTACATGGGGCAGCACCAGATCAAGAAGAAAAAAAGGTAAGTTAAGTCACAGTCTTTTTCGAGTCATAGTGCTGGTTGATTTATAAGAATCAGGTCCAGATTTCTGCTGTTGCCCAGAGACATCTTCCAACCTTCGTGTCATTTCTATGGGTGAACGTCAGTCTTACTTGTGGTGATCAAACCTTTCTCTGAGTGCAGTTTGGCTCCTGATGAACCACCAGACGGAGACAGGCTGTTGCAGAAACCCCTTTACATACCAGGCAAAACAAACATAAACAGCCACTTGGTGAGTATTGAGAGGGAGTTTTCCTCATACTGTGTTTCTGTGTTTCTCTTCCATCTACATAGATCACAAATGACGTGTATTAATCTCCATTTTTAGGATGGAGGAGCAGTGTTTCCACTGGGAGAATCCACATTAGCTCTTGATGAAGAAATGCTGCAGATGCTGGATGTTATAGACCCCGTGAAGCCTGCAGCTAACAATGCCTGCCCAACAACAGTAAATAGACATGCACAGGAAGAGCCATCATCATCATCATCAGCTGCCTTTGCTCCGTTACGGGCTCTTGCACCAGCCAGTAAGATTAAGAGTGACAGAGCACCTCAGCTCACAGGCCAAAGACCCCACAGAGCACCCAGCACCAAGCAGGGAGTCTGCGGGCATAGTGATGATTGTAAGAGACCAGGATGGAGTGCTGACTGCAAAGACCTTGCACAGAGGCTTCTCTTCAGTGAGGACTCTGAGGAAACGGAGCATGCTCAGAGGGGCTCAGAGAACATCCAGTCATCACAAGCTTCGGCCTGCATCAATGGGCTATCCTGTAAAGAAATAAAAAATTGTCAGCAAGTAGGCAGCTCGACCAAGTGAGTCTTAACTTACACATTACCGCCCAGTTTTTCTTTTGTCTCACTTATCCGCCTCTCTACTTGTCTGTTAACTTTTTTTACTTTGTGTGTTTCAATAGGCAGACACTTCCATCCAAAAGAAAAAGCTCTCCTCGTAGCAAAGGCAAAAGTGTGTCAAATATGAATGCTGATCCACCTCTGGATGTATCCAGGGACTACATCTTGTTCAGCCCCACGTGCCTCGCAGCGGCCATGAAGAGGGCCAAACTCCAGCAATCATTACAGAATCAGTCCGCCTCTGTGCTCACAGTCCCCACTGGCTTAGACGTCAGTACTCTCAATGACACTTCACCTCAGCCAGGTGAAGTACAATCATAAAACCTTCTTTAAGGTTGATACTTCCTGCAGTTGGTCTTGTTTGTCTGTGTTGTTGATTCCTTTGACACCTTGTCATGGTTGGATTAACCTGCTAGGATGCCCTGGGGCAAAAATGAGCTGCAGGGGCCCTCTGTCCTCTCAGTCTGTACTTTGCATACTGTTTTCTACACTGAAAAACAGCTTGGGTGCAGAAATACTATTTGGTAATTAATTTAAAATTTAGTTGTGGAATTTTCAGCATATGAGAACAAAACTGAAATAATTAAAGTCTTTAAATTTTGAGGGCCTTGGGGCTGTTGGTCACTATTCCTGTCAGGTATTAAAGTCTTGCACCTTGTGTGAGCGTATCTCTTGTCCAGTCACAGTCTCCTGCCACCAGTTTTATTTAATAGCACATGTAAAGGTAGTTTTTTTTCTGCTGTAGGCATTGCCTTGTGTGCTCCTGCGGGACAAGCTGAAAAGTTGCTGTTATGCAGCTGGGGCTTACCAAAACCTGTCCTGGAGCGCTACCAGAAACATGGAGTCACTCACATGTTCGAATGGCAGGCTCAGTGCCTCACTGTTGGGCAGGTGCTGCAGGGAGGTAACCTGGTGTACTCTGGTAAGATCTGAATGCCTCTCTACAAAGTGATTATCAGAGTGAGTCACTCTTAGGGTCATTTTCTGCTTTACATTCCTTCTCTTTCAGCCCCCACTAGTGCTGGAAAAACTCTGGTGTCAGAGCTGCTGATGTTGAAGCGTGTGTTGGAGACTAAAAGAAAAGCTCTCTTCATTCTGCCGTTTGTCTCTGTGGCCAAAGAGAAGATGCACTACCTTCAGGTGAGGAAGAGGAGGACAGAAAAGTACATGCATGTTGTTATGGATGTTGTGTTGTCCTTCTGTGTGTGTCTGTGTGTATACATCTCCATCTCTGTGACCCTGTAGAGTGTATTTGAAGAGGCAGGAGTTCGTGTGGAGGGATATATGGGCAGCACCTCAGCTGCTGGAGGGTTCACAGCACTCGATGTGGCTGTTTGCACCATAGAAAAAGCCAATTCTCTCATTAACAGACTCATTGAGGAGGACAATATGGGCCTACTAGGTAACATACCAGTGATAACTATGTGTCTTCTTGAGGATATAACAGAGTATCAGTTTGAGAAGTGTTATTTTTGTGCTGCTAGGTATGGTGGTGGTGGATGAGTTACATATGGTTGGAGATTCTGGGAGAGGATACCTGCTAGAACTGCTCCTTACCAAAATCCGCTACATTGCGCAGAAGCAGAACACCACTGGGTTTGTGTCCATTAATCTGTATACTCTTGTCTTGTATAACAGCTGCAGTGTTTAAAGGGACAGTTCACCCAAAAAAGGAAAATACCTACTTCTCCTTTTACCTGTATTGTTGTTCATCAATCAAGACTGTTTTGTTATGAGCTGCAGAGTGTTTGAGATATCAGCCGTAGAGAAGTCTGCTTTGTGGAATAAAACAGAACTAGACTGAGCTCAGCTTGTGGTGCTCAAAGTGCCAAAAAATACATTTGAAAAGCTCAACAGCGATGTCTCTTTCCAGAAATCATGACCCAGTTACTCACGATAATCCACAGACCTTGCTGTGAGCACTTTCATGTAGGAACTATTTGCTATCTACCAAACTACACCCGGCAACTGTATCCACGCACAGGAGGAAGCGTGCATGTCCTGCTAGCACACCTAGCACCACTGAGCCAGCTAATGTTACAGCTCTGCCAAGATGGCCACCATTAATGTTTACATCTCGTGTTGTCATGAGCATGAGCCTCTTGTCCTTGTTTTGATGCCAAGCAGCAACCTCCAGGGCTGAAAAGTTAAACCAACGCTGGAATGCCAAAAATCGCAGTTCCTAAATGGCCACTTGAGACTGGCTCCAAAAGCAAATCAGTCCTATTAGACAGCCATGTTAAAATGCCCAATTCACAACAGAAATAAACATGTTTACAGACTGATACAAAAAATGTTTTTGGTCCCTATAGCTACTTTCCCTTCATGACAATTGTAAGGAAAGTGAATTTTTATATTAAGGATGAAAATTACGCATAATTAAGGGTGTGGCTGCGTTGAGGGACAGATAGATGCCGTCTGGTGACAAGTCACAACCACGGCATAAACGCTGGTTAGGTAATGTAACCACTGGCAGAGTATAGGCTTAGCTGTAGCTGTCCCTATTTTAGTGTGTTTTCATTTCATGAAAGTAATTGTAATGTTTTGGTGCCCTAAAAAGTTTTGTTCAGCAGGCATTGGATGTTCAGTTTTTCCATTTTTTTCCATTTTATTTTACTGGTTTCAAGCCTGTTTTCACTTGCAAAGATTAGCATTAGCATTATCACAGTTAACCATACCTGTAAATGCAATGTGCTTACCAAACTCGCAGCTAGCAATACAGTTAGCTCAGCTCTCTCATCCAAATATGGTCACTTCTGGCTCCAAAATGCCAAATTCATTTTTCATTAATTCATTTTTTAAAATGGGACTCCACACACACCAATGAGTGACGTCACAGTGGTTTGTTCATTATATTATACAGTCTATGGTAGATGCAGGCTTCCTTCCGCGAGGTGATACAGTTGGCAGGTGTAGTTCAGTCAAAAGAAAATAGTTCCTTCATGAAACTGCTCACAGCAAAGTCTTTAAATTATCTTGAGTAACTAGGTCACGATTTCTGGAAAGACATTGTTGTTGAGTTTTTCAAATGTATTTTAGGTGCTTTAAGCACCTAAAGCTGAGTGCCATCCAGTTCCATTACTTTCAATGGAAGGCAGACGTCTCTATGGCTGTTATCTCAAACACTCGGCAACCCAAAACAAAACAATCAGACCAATAAATAGCACTGCAGGTAAGAGTAAAAATATTGATTGTTCATTTTGAGGTGATCTGTCCCTTTCAAAATCCAAGTTCTGCTGTTAATCTGTACAACTCTTTCAATTCTGCAGGTCTCTCTCTGAGGGTGTACAGATCATAGGTATGAGTGCCACATTGCCTAACCTCTCCCTCCTGGCAAGCTGGTTAGGTGCAGAGCTATACCAGACAGACTACAGACCCGTACCCCTGCAGGAACATCTCAAGGTGGGCTGCAACATCTACGACAAGAGCCTCACAGTGGTCCGGCAGTTCACTCCTGCACTCCACATTAAGGTAACTGAGAGTGTTACTCTGATCCAATATCTGTACTATTATCATGATTCATGAATCATGCCTACTGTCTCCAGACCAGTAATATAATCATGTGTTGTGTGTCTGTGTGTTTGTGATAAATGTGATCATTCATGAAGGGTGATGATGACCACATAGTGAGCTTGTGCTATGAGACTGTGAGAGAGGGCCGCTCTGTGCTGCTGTTTTGCCCCTCGAAGAACTGGTGTGAGAAACTGGCAGACAGCATTGCCAGAGAATTCTACAACCTCAGACATGCTGGTACAAAATCATTTCCTTTTTGTGCATACTATATTTATTTGTGAGGTCAAGTCCAAGCATAGGTTGTTCGAAAGATTGTTTGTGTTCAGTCTAGATTCTGGTCTCATGCTTTCAGATTGTCAGGGTGAAGCGGAGCCTCAGCCAGTGTCGCTGGATCGAGAGGGACTAGTGGATGTTGTAGCACAGTTGAGGCGAACTCCAGCTGGTTTAGACCCCATCCTCCAGCGAACGGTGCCATGGGGGGTGGCCTTCCACCACGCTGGTGAACACACTTACACAACTTCTTCTTGGCCACAAATGAAGGGTTTTGTTTGTATATAAATAAGATAAAGTTTGTCTCTGTAGGTTTGACATTTGATGAACGTGACGTGTTGGAGGGAGCTTTTCGTGGGGGCATGGTCAGAGTCCTGGCTGCCACCTCTACCCTCTCATCAGGGGTTAATCTTCCAGCTCGCAGGGTTATCATTCGAACCCCTACCTTCAATGGGCACTTGTTGGACCCGCTCACGTACAAACAGATGGCTGGACGAGCGGGGAGAAAAGGAGTAGACACTACAGGTATTGAAGGAAGAAGGGGAAGAAACGTGTTCATTGTGATTTCAGTTGAGCGAGCTTCTGTGAAAAAAATCGAGCACACAGAAGTTTCATACGTCCTCTTTCAGGTGAGAGTGTGCTGGTGTGTAAGGAGGCAGAGCGTCAAAAAGGTATTAGTCTCCTTAGGGGTGCTCTTCAGCCAATCAGCAGCTGCCTGGTGAGAAGGGAGGGAGAAGGTGTCACCACCAGCATGCTGCGAGCCATCCTAGAGGTATGGCTGATATCTAACTGAACTTGGCTCTTATTGAATTGACTTACAGTCCATTAATAGATCATGATTAATTCCCTTTTAAAGAACTGTTATCTCATCCTTAGTTTTGGACGTTGCTATGGTCAGATTAGTTTACCTTGATATATTTTTATATCCTTAATTTGAATCATCCCAACTTGCAGATCATTGTTGGAGGTGTAGCCAGCACTCCACAGGATGTGAGGTCATATGCATTGTGCTCACTACTGGCTGCCAGCATGAGATCTGGCGGCAAAAAAGAATCAAATGAAGAGACCAACAAAGGAGCAATTGAGGCCTGCGTTGAATGGCTGATGGAGAACGAATTTATCACTATCCAGAAGGACGGACAAGGTACGGTCACTTTCCCTGTTTGTTTTGACGTTGACTTTCAGTAACATATTGAAGCACTGGTACAAAGGTGTTCTTACTTAATTCAGATTGGAACAAGTTTTGAAGAATATTGCAAGCACTTTCTATTTTCACGTCATTTCATTATAAAGTGTAAAAGCTGGAGTATAAGCTTAATCATATTTACATTGCAATAACCACAGTTCATCCTCTGATTCTTTGCATGTCCAGAAGAGCGGTACTGTCCGACTCAACTTGGTGCTGCCACCCTTTCCTCCTCCCTCTCCCCTCCTGAGGCTCTGGGAATATTTGCAGATCTCCAGCGAGCCATGAAGGGCTTTGTATTGGAAAATGACTTGCACGTTCTCTATCTGGTACTTTAGTCACATATTTTGTATTATCACTTGCTTAATATGTTTCTGTCAACTTTATTTACTCCCTATCATCCCTGAACTTTCACCCATACATGCCTAATGGTAACTAAATCTTAATTCTATCCCTAAATCAAGCCAATTGTCCCCTCCTTACATTCTATGTCCAAATTCTTGTCAGATCACCCCGTTGTACGCAGAGTGGACTACCATAGATTGGTATCAGTTCTTCTGCCTGTGGGAACAGCTCTCGTCATCAATGAAGAGAGTAGCGGAGCTGGTGGGCGTCCAGGAAGGCTTTCTTGCACGATCTGTCAGTGGCAAACTCATCGCCAAGACAGAGAAGCAGCGGCGACAGATGGCTATTCATAAACGGTAATGCACATATTAATGTGAATCACATAAACTATATGTACCGTATGTCAGAGTATTGAAGATAGTCCTCTCCTGTGTATTTCTGTTCGTGAAGGAATTCTAAATATGAGAATTAAAATAGAAACATGTGACGAGATGCAGCTAACTTTTTGTCATATTTGCTGTAACTGCCATCATATCTACACAGGACAACATGAGACACATGATCTGTGAAAAATATGTTCCTCCTCCTCCTCCTCCTTGTAGTGCTCCTCATGGCATTTGCTAAAATCCGTTGTGGCTGAAGGAGGACAACAGATCAGAGCCTAGGAGTCTCTATCGTTGCTGTCAATCGTGTCAGTCAATGCTAGCTGTAAAATGAGAAAGTTTGTGACCCTGGCTGCTGTGTTCAGAATAGTTGAAACAAAAACCTAGCGCCATCCACCGGCCGGGTCACAACCTTTCTCATTTTACAGCTAAACAGTACACTAAAATATGTTTCTGAAAACATTTGAGGTGTGAAAAAGGAAATGCAGTGACAGAATGCTGGTTCATTTTTGATCAGTGCTGCCCAGTTTAACTGCTGTGTGCCATTACAAGCACTACGAGTAGGAGGAGGAATATGACTTTTTTTCTCAGATTATCTGTCTCATATTCTATGTGGATGTAATGTGATGTAATGTTATTTTTTTAGAAAAGTTAACTTCAGCTTTAATACTAAATTATAGTCACATACTGCCAGTATGTTAACAGGAGCAAAACTACATTACCAATAAAAGATCAATAAAAGTGCCTTTGTGAAACTTCTAATGTTAAGATTTGGATGGATGTGATAAGCAGCTACTGAACATAATATTTGGTATTTGTATTTGTTTATATTCACTTCAAGTTTATTGATTGTTATTGTTCAGGATTATATTACTTTATTCAGATGTTTGTGCCATTGTGTCCTTTTCCTTTATGCACATTGATTCCCAACACTGACTATGTTTACATGCACAAAATATTACGGTTTTTGGCCTTTATTCAAAAAAAGACAGTATTCCTACTAAGCTGTTACCATGGCTGATGAAAATGAATATTCCACTAATATTCCCCTTTACATGCAGCCGTGCAAACTCCTATTAATGTGCCCTGGGATGGCGTTTATCACGTCAAAATATAGAAAAGTGAAACAGCTGAAGCTGCTTGTGCATCCAAATAAGATTTTTGTGTCAGACTTGTTGGACTGTGCGGACGCAGCCTCCCTCTTTCATTCCTCCGACCACCTTCTTAAAAAAAGTCAGGGTTGCAATATTTGAGCATATCCAAAACCCTGTAGATACCCAAGTCTTTTGTAATGTTTAAAAGTAGGTTTGGTTCTTCCTCTGAGCAGATATATGAGCTGCTCTTTTGGGCGTGAATCCCTACCCTAGCTTTGCAGACTGTTTGCTAGCTGGTTTGTTTACAACACATACATAACAAAATAGAGCTGACTGTAATACACAAGAAGCCGTGTGTTGCAGAAGAGAGACTAAGGCACAAAGCACTCAAGGATTTAGCCCCCCAGAGTCAGACAACAAATCAAGTTTTAGAAATGTTTTGATCACATGGGGCTTTTGTCCTTTTCACATTCTCTGTCCTCACAGGTTTTTCACCACCCTTGTGCTACAGGATCTGGTGAATGAGGTGCCGCTGGGAATAGTGGCATCCAAATACAACTGCAATCGTGGGCAGTTACAGTCTCTCCAGCAGTCTGCTTCTACATATGCAGGTACATGTTTAGACTGTTGCTGAGCGCTTCTGAGGTTTGCAGCACAGGACACTGTAGAATATACCAAGTCTGAATTCTACACAAGACTTTACATTAAACAGGGGAGGGCAGCAACAAGGGTAGTAACCTGATGCAAGAAGCAGGAGCACTTTAGACTGACGGATACACAGCGTAGACTTCATTCCATTAGCTGATGTTTCAGCACCTTCAGGCTTCCCTTAGAGCCATGTAAAGTGCTCATGCTTCTTGCATCGAGTTACTGTGAGAGGTTTTATGAGATCCCTGTGTAATTCAGACTTAGAGGGCGTCTGCTTAAATGTGGCTTGGTACAAGTTGGTCTGGGTGCGAGTATATATCACACAAATTATGGTGTTTATTATCAATAATCAGTGTAAACACAGAAGGAAATCCAAATTACATCAGAACCAAAAAAGCAACACATTAGGAATTCAATGACTCTAAATTATATGCTGACAGAAACACTCTGACCTCTCTGCCATCCCTTCAGGTATGGTAACGGTGTTCTGCAAGCGTCTGGGCTGGCACAACATGGAGCTGCTGTTGTCTCAGTACCAGACCAGACTGAGCTTCGGAGTCCAGAGGGAGCTGGTCGACCTTGTCAGGGTGTCCCTTCTCAATGCAACACGAGCCAGAGCGCTGTACGCACAAGGCCTCTGTACTGTCGCTGAACTAGCCAGGGCCACTGTAGCTGATGTGGAGAAAGCCCTGAGGAATGCTGTCCCATTTAAGAGGTAGGTGTGTGTTTCTGTGTGCGTGTGCTCCATTAAGATATAAATGCATGTTAGGTAAAGGAGGATATGACTCTCTTTACAGCACACAGGCGGTTTTAAATGAGGTGCCAGCAGCTGAGGTTTTAACTACATGAAAAAGCACACTCTCAGCTTACACATATTAACAAGATTGATTTCAGTGATGAAGGATAGAAGTCATAACTATATTCAACTCTTAAACTAGTCTATATAAAGAAAAGGTGATCTTTTTTCTTTGCCCCTATCAATTAAACTGTGAACAAGGGGTTTAGTGTTTCAGCAATGTTTTGATTGTTTTTTTTTTAGATTGTTTGAGCAGTGTGTCGTAGGTTCTTTAATTAGGGACCTCAGCCGAAGGACGAAGTCCCTCTTGTTCTGTTTGTAATTGTTTCAATTAGATTTGATTGATTACAGTGCTTCCAAAAAATGAAACAGCTGATGAAACAGATGATACGATATTGCCACCCAAAAATATCGCGATGTTATGTTGTATCGATTTTTCCCTCACCCCTAAAAATGTAGTACCTGAACACCATATTCAGTAGCGGTTCTAGCCTAAATGGCGCCCTGGGCGACACCTCCCTATTTTCTAAATTATGCCAGATCACAAGAGAAGTCATGACAGAAGTCATATAAGGTTACCTTTCCTATAGAACAGGTCTATACCTTGTTCTTTTATTAAACAAACAAAATAGCCCTATGTTAATTATCTTATTTACACCACAGCATGTCATTTCTGTCTCTACATGGTCGCCTTTACAAATCTTCTCTGCTCTCTGTATCGTGCACGGCCAATGCGCATACATACACACACACACACACACACACACACACACACACACACACAAACACACAGACACGCACGCGCACTTACAGGTGAGTGCACGAGAGCGTGGCTCAGGCAGCATTTTCCTGTCCAAGCCCGACCTGAGTCCGACGCAGTTTGTTACCTGACATGGTCGTTGTTATGGACAGTGTGTAACACGCTGCTTGCGCAGCACAGCACTGTACACACAGTCTATGGAGCGGAGCCTGTGTTGCGTTCAGGTGTTGTCACGTAAATAACAAATTCCAGCACTTGAATAGGCCATATAGGCACTCCTGTCGCCCCCCCCCCCCCCACATATCGTGACAAAGTCCCGCCCAGGACAAACGCCCGTTCGGCCCATATCAGGATCCGCTACTGACCATATTGACACTGATTTGAAATAAATAAATCTCAATGTTAGGATCATCTTTGCATTCATTTGATTCCTAGTCAAGACAATCTGATAAGAATTGCTTTATCTTGTTAACATGGACTTTAGAACTGTTTTGAAATGTGAAATAATGTAATTTTAAACATACGATTAAAAATGTGATTTATTGCAATGCACTATTTAACCTCAAGCAATTAATCACGATTAAAAAGATAATCCTTTGACAGCCTTATTTCAAATATATATCTAAAAAAATAACCAAATTAGCTGTTGTAATAGACTGGAATCTAAACTTTTTCAAATATGTGGTTTTAAGTATGACTCTTAATGATGCATCTATAGTTTTATATTGAAAAGTCATGGAGATAGAAGCGGGTACATTCATGTAAACTCATCTCAAACCCTAAGACTGTATTAAGTACATGCAACTGTAGCATCAGCACACCAAGCTATTATGACCCAAGACATAAAGCCAGTGTTGTACTGTCATTCTGTCTTCAGCTCCAAGCGTGCAGTGGATGAGAGTGAGGTGGAGGCAGCTGAGAGACGGAGCCTCCGCTGTGTCTGGGTCACCGGAGGTCGGGCCTTGACCGAACAGGAGGCCGCCATTGAGATAGTGTCTGAGGCAAGGCTCCTCCTTCAGGAGGACCTTGCCCGGTTGGGAGTTCAGTGGGACCCGACATCACCTCCTCCGGGGGCTCCTGCTGTAAATGGCCCTGATGACTCCGACACCTCTTCTGCCTCAAATCTCAGCTCACATGAATTGCAGGTCGATCACAATAAGGATCACCTGGAGGGAAATAGAATCAAGAAAAGTGAGAGTAAAGATATTGACAGACATGGAAAGAAGAATGAGGAAGAATATACACGTGAAAAGGGGATGTCAGAGAGGAAAATGGAGAAAGCAGGAGGAGAAGCCAAGAGAAAGCAAGGGCAGTCAAAGCCTGAAGACATGGTCGTTAACAGAAAATTTGAGGAGCACAGAAGGGTAGACAGGACAGAGCCAGAAATCAGACAAACAGGTGATGATGTGGAAGTGGACAAAGGCATAGATGTTGAAAAAAACATGGCAAATAAAAAATTATTGATGGCAAATGACTCAGAAGATGAAAAAACAGAAAGGCAAAGGCACACAAGATCAAAGCAAGAAAGGGAAGAGCGCAAGAAAGCAGAGCCAAAAGAAGGTAAGACAAGTAAAGGGATTGTCTCAATCAGGCCAGAGAGTCATCAAGCAAACGCTCCTGTTCCTGAAAGGAGCCTGACACAGGAATTAGCCGAGATAGTCTCCAGCCCCCTGCTTCCACCGATGCCACGTCCTCAGCCCTCTCCTTCCCCAATGCCTCCTGCTCGGTTTAGAGCTCCAATATCTCGAGTAGAAGAACAACACAGTGCTCATGCAAGGACATCAAAAGGCCCTGCTGCCTCACCTGTGCATCCAGGTAGGCTAAAGCACTCAAAAGCCTTAAGCAAAGTCCTCAACTCCATACAAACTGACAAAGCCCTACAAGATCATGTAGAGACTGCACAGACAATAAATTCAAAACCCTTGGTAGCTTCTTCAGTCCAAAGTCCAGCACCTGAAGGCCAGGTACTGTTGCAGGTTCAAGCTCCCGACCTCGTGCAAGAACCCCCTCCCAATGTTTCTGCACCTACAAATGCAAATACGTTAGACTCTCCCCTGACTGTCTCTCCTGCCTCTGTTCCCTTATTCTCTCCTGAGGCAAAGCGAAGAAGGATGGACGGAATAGATGTAGATAAGTTTTCATCTCCTGAGCTTTACGCAGGAGAAGAGAGAGATGAGGAAGCTGAGGGAGACATTAGAAAAGGAGAAGAGAGTTTCGGTGACAGCTTTGAATTGGACACTCAGACAGAAAGAATTATTGTTCAACAGGCATGCCAACACAGAGATGGGAACGATAGAGGTACAAGTCAGACGGTAGAAACAGACAAGATAAGAGAGGAGGAAATGGTAGAAGCAGCTGTAGAGCTGGATAAGGACACAAATGAGGGAAGTAACAGACTTGAAGCTCCTGACAACACATGTCCTAGATTTAACATTTCTCTCACAGAGAGCCAGATGGAACTCATCCTTAACACCAGCCATCAGGTGAGTGACCAGAATCATCCAGTATGTTTTGAATATCAACACATATTCAAATAGTCTGCCTCCTAAAATTCAAAATGTTGTTTATACAGATTTCTCCTGGTCCAGGTGGTGATGATGTAGTTGAAGATAAAGATGAAAGTGGTGAAGAGGATGCCAATGAAGCTGCCTCCGAGAGTGTGAACAGAAGCAGTAGCTTCCTGTTCGACAGCCTGTATGACAGCTCTCTGCTGGCTGCTCTGAGCCCACACCATGTCCTCGACCAGTCAGACGAAGATGAGCCTGCTGGCCAGGAGATCACAGACCCCCTTCCGTCAACCCAGGAGCGAAGACGCAGCAAGCTTCTTGCCAATCAAGAGGCAGAAAAGTGCGAGGCAGTCCAGTGGGGCGAGTCCTCCTTCAACCTGTCAGAGTGGGGTGACTCACTGCTGGTGGGTGAACACTTTCTGGAGAGGCAGAGCTTGCTCAGACAAACAGAGAGGACCCGAGAAGCCAGTCATCCTGAAGCTCAGCAACCCAATGCCAACTGTGTTCTGTCTGAGGAGCCCCAACCTAAACCCAGTCTGTTACAGCCACAACCCAGCACAACGGCTGCTACCACAACTCAAAATGAGCATGACAAGGATAAAGCCAATAATAATAAAGGCAGTATACACAAAATAAAACAGCACAATAATGCACAAAATGACGATAAACCAGGTGGGAGACAGGAGATGGTGAATGAAAAAGGTGAAAATGGGAAGCAAGTAGAGACAAGAGCAGTGAAAATGAATGCTGTATTGTCAGATAATGTGGTTTTAAAACATCCACAAGTCCAGAATGAACCTGAAAGCTCTTTTTATTGCAGCCCTGGTTTACAAGAAATCTTTGACCGCTGGCCTAGTATGTCTGACCAGCCCACGCAAAGCACCACAGCAGGCCATACAGCTGTTCATATACTCAAACATGCTGCAAATACAGCGGAAGTTCCAGATCTGCCTCAGCCTTTAGTACAGGTGGACAGAAAAGAGGGAAAGCCAAACGTGCAGGATGTTACTGCTGACAGTGATTCTCGAGAGGAACAGCCCTCAAGACATGACGGTGAGAATGTAACAGAGAGACCAGGCTCTGCTGGCGATCTTATTCCCCCTACACAGGAAACGCCACCTGTCACACCCAGAGTAAAACTGACAACCTCATCTGTCCAGTCGCCCCTCATCGCTCAGCCAGTCAACCAGTCGACTCCCTCAACCCTTCTGCCGCGGAAACAGGCGATCACAAAGTCTCGCCCAGGACGCAGTGATCATCTATTGGAAGCTGTTGTCGACACTAAACAGCCTAATTCTACATCAGAGCACAGCTGTGAACACCATCCAGGACAGAAACCAAAGACTGTTCCACTCTTGAGTTCGAAAGCAAAACCCCTGATACACGCCGACCAGATTCTCAGCCCTGCTCGAGTCTGCATTTCTCCGTCCTCCCCCCGACCGAGGCTTCTGTCTGACGCAGAATCACCGGTGACTGATGAAGCCTTTACTCTTCAGCAGTCCCAGGATGCATCACTCTGTTCCAGCAACTCAGGAACCTTTTCCATCATAGATGTAGCGAGTGACAGACGTCTCTTTGACACTTTCATTAATGAATGGAAAACAAGGGACCGATACTCTCTGGCTCTGGCCTGTGAAAAGAGGGAGCATAGACAGCAGCCTGAGGGGGAAATAGGAGGGAAACATAAGAGAGGTAACTGCTAAACATGTAAAAAAAAAAAAAAAAAACCCTGTGAAATCAACCCAAAGATTTGCAACATTTATCAAGCATTTGCTGCAAAGAAGTCTCTCTTCTTGCATTTGTGTCTTTGCTCCATTATCTACAACACATGACATACATTAAACCATTATAAGCATAGACTGTTGTATGCAGTCTTCTTATCCATGCATGTGTTTTCTCTGCAGCGTCAGCAGCTCTTCAGGCGCTCCACACAGTCGATGGTTTTCCAGTAAGAAAAAGTGATGGACAGGTGTTGATTGGGCTGTCTGTCTGCTGGGGAGCAAGAGATGCATACTATGTGTCTCTGCAGCAAGAGCAGAGCAAAGGTATAGACACACGCTTTGCACGCATGTCTGCACAAGCTCACTTGGAAAGTGTTTTGTTAATTCAGCCTGTATGTAACCCCTCAGGTTTGAGCTCCAGTCTGGCCCCTCCTCCACTGGAGGGTGATTTGCCAGTGAGTGAGAGGCTGCGGCAGGTGAAGGCCTGTCTGAGCAGGCTGGCTGGTCATAGAGGAGGTGTGGTTGTCACTTATGACATCATCCAGGTGTACAAGACACTAGTCCTGAGCTGTGGCATCAGCTTGGAGGGAAACTGCGAAGATCCCAAGGTGAGGGGAGTCATGTGTTCACACTGTCACTTTCATACAGCACAACATGTTCCTGGGTCAACATCCCACATCATGTTCCAGGACCAACATTGCAATCAGCCAATCACAGCCCTCTGACATCATCAGCGTGCTGCTCCTGTGCTCCTTCTCTCATAAATCCTTTGAGCCTCTGAAGAGCTAAGCTAGTTTTTCATTAAAGTTAATACAATTGAACAAAATCCTCAGTAGCATCGAACAAAAACCTTGTAAGCTACTGCAGGGTTAGTCAGTTAGCTTGCTAACTAGGTTGACTTTGCTAATGAGTAAACTTGCATATAGACAAGAATATTGGTGAGCTAACTTGCTGAGCAGGAAATTTAAAAAGGAGGTAAAATGTGTCCTTTGCAGGTCTTTGCAACTGGAAAATAACATCATCTTTATTCTTAATGAACAATACCTATTGGTAAGCTTACATGTAAGCATAGCACATCTACTTAACAAGCTAAGTCGCTAATTTTCTTGTCTATTAGCAAGTTTACTCGTTAGCAAAGCCAACCTAGTTAACAAGCTAACTCACCAATCTTCTAGCCTATTTGCAAGTTTACTCGTTAGCATAGCCAACCTAGTTAACAAGCTATGTCGCTAATTTTTTAGTCTATCGGCAAGTTTACTCATTAGCATGGCAAACCTAGTTAACAAGCTAACTCACTAACCCTGTAGTATCTTAAAAGGTTCTTGCTCAGTGTTACTGAGGATTATGTTCAATTGTATTTGGACAAAGGAATTTTGAAAGAAGCACAGGAGCAGCACACTGATGGTATCAGAAGGCTGTGATTGGTTAACTGCAATGTTAATCCTGGAATGTTACATGAGATGTTGCGATGTTGTCCTACTTGGCAAAATCAAGCAGAGTACATACACCGAGCAGATGAATGTAACACATTTGTTTTTGCTTCCATTTTCCATGAGTTTAAATAAAAGATTGAATACTCTATATGCACAAAGAAGGGATTTTTATCTCAAATTTTATTCACAAATTTGTTTACATTGGAATTATTGAGCTCTTTAATAGCATCACTACTACACAGGTGTGCCTTGGTATGGTCTCAATAAAAGGACGCTCTAAAATGTACAGTGTCATCACACAATACAATGCTACAGATACTGCAAGTTTTGGCGAGCATGTCATTGGCATGCTGACTGCAGGAATGTATGCAAGAACTGTTGTCCGTTAACTGATGGTCCATTTCACTATCATAAGCTGTCTCCGATGTCATGTCTGAGAATTTGGCAGTACATCCAACCGTCCTCACACCTGAAGACCATGTGTAACCACAACAGAAGAATTTCTGCACAAACCATCATAAACTGTCCCAGGCAAGCTCATTTCAGTGGCTGGTCTCAGATGATCTTGCAGGTGAAGAAGCTGGATGTGAAGCTCCTGGGCTGGCTCACTAGACAGGTTGGATGAACTGCCAAATTCTCAGAAATGGAGATGGCTTACAGTGGTGAAATCAGCATTCAATTTATGAGTAACAGCTCTGGTGGACATTCCTGCAGTCTACATGCCAATTCCCCTCTCCCCCAAAACTTGCAACATCTGTGGCATTTTGTTGTGTGATAATACTGCACATTTTAGAGTGGCCTTTTATTGTGACAGGCCCAAGGCACACCTGCATCGTAATCATGCTGTTTTTTTAATTTGTTTTTTTTTTTATTAAAAAAAAAGATATTTTTATGGGCACTTTTTGCCTTTAATTGATAGGACAGTTAAGTGTGAAAGGGGGAGAGAGAGGGAGAGGCATGCAGCAAAGGGCCACAGACTGGAGTCGAAGCCGGGCCGCTGTGGCAACAGCCTTGTACATGGGGCGCCTGCTCTACCACTAAGCCACCGACACCCCGTAATCATGCTGTTTAATCAGTATCTTGGTATGCCACAAGTGTCAGGAAGATGGATTATGGATTGCATTCACTAAAATGGATTTACAGATTTTTTTTTTAATGAAATCTGACAAGAATTAGCCCTTTGTGTGCTTAGAATGAGTATTTGATCTTTCATTTCAACTCAAGAAAAAGGGGGGAAAACAAAAGTGTTCGTCTTTATTTAGTGTACATAAAAATTGCATCCTTGCAATAATGAGAAAGCTGTAACATGGGGTTTCTTTTAAAGCCTCACTGACATTCACACTCACCTCTGACGTTGTTGACTTATATTTACAGTATTTCAAGTAACGCTTTGGAAGATAGCAACACATGCACCAAACTTAAATGGGATTGTCTCTTTTTCTAAATGTACACACAGGAGCTTGAAAAAATAACATTTAATAGAAATGGACAATATATGTATTGTTTTGCTAAGAACTTTTGACAAAATGACAAAAACAAACTTCATAATGCAATAAAGTGACTGTTTTGAATGTCTGCCATAGGTTGCATGCTGGATGGTGGACCCTGGCAGCGAGGAGAGGACTCTACCCAACATGGTGACTGTCTACTGTCCTGAAGAGTTACCTTTGCTGGACGGACTTGGGAACGCGCACGCACACTGTCCTCGTGTTAGGGCAGCAACCAAGAGCGTGCTCGTACACGCTGTCATGAATCATCTCACTGGCCTGCTGGAGGAAGACGGCATGCTTGGTATAAAGAGCAAGCACGCTAACAGACATTCATACAATATTTCCACAGTAGTAAGAACTGTAATAAACATGATGATTTCACCATTGTTGTAATGGTTTTGTATCAATGTATCAGACTTGTTCAGGAGCACTGAGATGCCCTCCCAGGTGTCTTTGGCTCTGTTGGAGCTGAATGGAGTGGGCTTCAGCGTTGAAGAGTGTGAAAGACAAAAACATGTGATGCAAGCCAAACTCACAGCACTGGAGTCTCAGGCTTACACCCTGGCTGGACACAGCTTCTCCCTCACCAGCATCGACGACATAGCGCAGGTCTGATGCATCTTCTTTATCTCAGCCATGTTTTTTTAAAAATCAAATCCCAAATTACTCAGTTAAGTACAACAAAGCATTTCCAAACATATGTGCTCATGTGCACTTGGTACTATAGGTATTGTTTTTAGAGCTTCACCTGCCTCCAAACGGCGACGTGGCTGGATCAAAAAGTAAGAAGACACTTGGCTACACCAGGAGAGGTGGTGGCAGAGTACGACTTGGAAAGCAGTTCAGCACCACCAAGGTCAGACTGCTACTAATTCTTGCTGCAGCCATCAAGTATTGCACAGTTTTTATACTGTTGGGAGAGTGATTAGGTTATATTTGTCTTCACTATGATTAAACTAAATGTAATGATGGTTGGCAGGATGTTCTGGAGAAGCTTCGCCCCCTGCACCCGTTGCCAGGTGTGATTCTGGAGTGGAGGCGGATCACTAACGCCTTGACTAAAGTGGTGTTCCCCCTGCAGAGGGAGAAGCAATACCATAGCACACTGGCCATGGACAGAATATACCCTGTTGCCCAGACACACACAGCCACAGGTAACACACATACACACAAATACATGCACCTGTCTTTACAATGTGTAATGGGTTTCATTTAGACAGACTAGGATGTCATTGGTAAATTCATATAATTGTGCAACACAAGTTTATTTGGAGTAAATCTAAAGCACGCAGTGACACAGCTCATTCTGTTGACAGGTAGAGTGAGCTTCACTGAGCCCAACATACAGAATGTCCCCAAAGACTTTGAGATTCACATGGCCACGGTGGTGGGGGAGAGTCCGCCTTCACAAGACAGCCGCCACGTGACCAGCAAGCCAGGGTAGGTCAACTCCTCTTCAGGTCAAAGTTCATTGCACCTAATGTGTGAGCGCGTAACTTTCAGAGTGGGGTCTGAGGGGTCTTAAGCTATCTATACAAATTATGCTCATACTGTTTTGTCACAGAAAGAAGAGATGTTCTGTGGTGCCTTCAGCTGCAGCTGGCCGTGCAGAACAAGGCCCGGCCTTCTCCGTCAGCATGAGACATGCCTTTGTACCTTTTTCAGGTTACTATGATGATATGATTGTTTGCATTTTGTCTGTAACTTTGTCTCAGGCTGCTCTACCAGCTTAGTCTTTCTGTACTGTGCTGTAGGTGGGATGATACTGGCAGCTGATTATTCTCAGCTGGAGTTGAGAGTGTTGGCTCACCTCTCCAAGGATCAGCGCCTCCTTCAGGTCAGTAAATAGCAAGGAAACATCAGGCAACAAACATCAATAAACAGGTAAAAAAAATGATGAACTGTGCGTGTCACCAGGTGCTGAACGGAGGAGCAGACGTGTTTCGCTGCATCGCTGCTGAATGGAAAACCGTTGACCCAGAGTCCGTTAACGATAACCTCAGACAACAGGCAAAACAGGTAGGGCTGGGCGGGTGAGAGACAATGACATGGACATGCATGCATTCTCAGTGGTAAGTTCATTGGTGTGTGTACATGTATTTGTTTTTGCAGATCTGCTATGGCATTATCTATGGGATGGGAGCCAAGTCTTTGGGGGAGCAAATGGGAGTGGAGGAGAATGATGCAGCCTGCTACATAGAGAGTTTCAAGGCCAGATACAAAGGTGTACACTGCTGTTATTTATTTTACCACTCATTATTTTCCGAGCTCTGATACCTAAATTGTGTGCATCAGTAAGTCAGTGGCAGCAGAATCCTACGTACACAAGTAAATGTTCATAATGTAACTGTATGTTTTGTTTTATTTTTTGTTACTATTGACATCTTACATTACATCCATGTCCTGTGTTGTGTTTCAGGGATCAATACTTTTCTTAGAGAAACTGTGAAGAACTGTATAAAGAACGGTTATGTTCAAACTCTGATGGGCCGTAGGAGATACCTACCTGGGATCACTAACCCCAATGTGCACATCAAAGCACATGTAAGCATCAGAACGTGACAAGTTATTTGTAAGCTGTGCAATTTAAAATTCATGTGATTTTTCATTTATTCGTATCTTCTCCATGTCTCTCAGGCAGAGCGTCAGGCAGTGAACACAACTGTACAGGGTTCAGCAGCAGACATTGTTAAACTTGCCACCGTGAACATCCAGAAACGACTACGAAAAACATATCCTTCTGCGCCACTCTCTCACCAGCACACACACTCAGGTGACATACACTTAATCTTATTTTTCCATACCATATAAACACCACATGTCGACAGGGATAACCACTGTATCATTTCAGAGTCTGTAAAATAGTCATGTCTGGTGTCTGTTACACAGCCAGCAATCACTGCAGGGTCGGGACCTCTCACCTCAGAGGAGCCTACTTTGTCCTGCAGCTGCATGATGAGCTCATCTATGAAACCACAGAAGAAGACCTCATACAGGTATCAAAAGTATTTGGATTGTCAAATCATTAGTAGTATTTGTTTTGTATTGTAGTTTACAGAAATCATGGTGCTGGGTAGATCTGCAGTTACAACACATTGTGTGAGGTTTTCATTGGGGTTTACAAAGCAGGTTAGTCACAATTATATGTATTAATAAGTCTGATTTTACACTAAAAAGAAAGAGCCTTGATATATTCACTTGAATTTGAGATACTTAACTAACAATAACAACTGACGCATACTGTATGTCTGCAGTAATTGATTGATGTGATTGGTAATAACAAGTAGTGATTTTTGAGCTGTTGGGAGAAGTTTGGATTCAGGGCTTTCTGCTAGAAAGCTTTCTGGCAGTAAAGGCTTTAGGAAGTCAGGTGATGTAGTATTAAGAGCAGAGAAAAGCATTCACAGGAAGGAGGTTGTGGTGGATGAACAGGTCAAACACAGGACTCAACCCAGGACACTGGGGTTTGTGTCCTGTGAGAAATCAAGAGTCAATGATTACAGCGCCTTGCAAAAGTATTCACCCCCCTAGGAATTTTTCACGTTTTAAAACCTCACAACCTGGAATTAAAATGTATTGTTTGAGCATTTGCATCATTTCATGTACAGAACATGCCAACAACTTTGAAGATGTGAAAATTTTTTTTTATTGTGAAGCAAACAACAAAAAGGCCCAAAAACAAAGAACTTCAGTGTGCATAATTATTCACCCCCCTGAAGTCAGTACTTTGTAGAGCCACCTTTTGCAGCAATTACAGCTGCAAGTCTCTTTTCATAAGTCTCTATGAGCTTGCCACATCTTGCAACTGGGATTTTTGCCCATTCTTCATGGCAAAACTTCTCCAGCTCCCCCAAATTGGAAGGTTTCCGCTTGTGAACGGCAGTCTTCAAGTCAAACCAGAGATTTTCAATTGGATTGAGGTCCGGGCTTTGACTAGGCCATTCTAACACATTTAACTTCTTCTCCTTAAACCATTCAAGCGTAGCTTTAGCAGTATGCTTCGGGTCATTGTCCTGCTGGAAGGTGAACCTCCGTCCCA
The DNA here is from genome assembly GCF_011397635.1 of Epinephelus fuscoguttatus. NCBI lineage: Eukaryota > Metazoa > Chordata > Actinopteri > Perciformes > Serranidae > Epinephelus > Epinephelus fuscoguttatus. The sequence goes on along the minus strand of NC_064754.1, from coordinate 40,728,177 downwards.
GTCGCAAATCACAGGCAGACTGAAACAGGTTTTGCTCCAGAATGTCCCTGTATTTAGCACCATCCATCTTTCCCTCTATGCGGACCAGTTTCCCAGTCCCTGCTGCTGCAAAACATCCCCACAGCATGATGCTGCCACCACCATGTTTCACTGTGGGGACGGTGTTCTTGGGGTGATGGGATGTGTTGGGTTGCCGCCAGACATAGCATTTCCCTTTGTGGCCAAAAGTTCAATTTTAATCTCATCTGACCAGATCACCTTCCGCCATACATTTAGGGGTCAGCCACATGCTTTTGGCAAACTCAAAACGTGCTTTCTTGTTTTAACACTCAGTAAAGGCTTTTTTCTGGCCACTCTTCCATAAAGCCCAGCTCTATGGAGTGTACGGCTTATTGTGGTTCTATGGACAGACACACCAGTGTTTGCTGTGGAACTCTGCAGCTCCTTCAGGGTTACCTTTGGTCTCTCTGTTGCCTCTCTAATCAATGCCCTCTTTGCCCGGTCTGTGAGTTTTGGTGGTCGGCCCTGTCTTGGCAGGTTTGTTGTGGTCCCGTGTTGTTTCCATTTGGTGATTATGGATTTGATGGTGCTCCGGGGGATCATTAAAGATGTAGATATTTTTTTATAACCCAGTCCTGACTTGTATCTCTCTATAACTTTGTCCCTGACTTGTTTGGAGAGCTCCTTGGTCTTCATGATGTGATGCTTCTTGCTAAGTGGAGTTGCAGCCCATTGGGGCCTCTCAGAAAAGGTGTGTTTATACTGACACATCATGTGACACTTAGATTGAACACAGGTGGACTTCATTTAACTAATTCTGTGACTTGTGAAGGTAATAGATTGCACCAGTGCTTTTTAAGGGGCTTCACAGCAAAGGGGGTGAATACATATGCACATGCCAATTTTCACTTTTTTATTTCTTTAAATTATTCTTTTATATATATTTTTCTCATTTCACTTCACCAACTTAGATAACTTTGTGCAGATCCATCACATGAAATTTTCAGATGAAAAACATTTAAATTACAGGTTGGAATCTAACAAAATAGTTAAAAAGCAAAGGGGGGTGAATACTTTTGCAAGGCGCTGTATGTCTTGGTTAGGTTTAAGCAACAAAAGTACATGGTTAGTTTACGAAAAGATGGCGGTTACGATTAAACAGACCTTTCGACAATATTACCATGTTACAAAGGCTTTTTTTTTTTTTAACCTCTCCCATGTGCGATTTTTGAATGTATTTTGACTTTAATATTGACTATTTCCTACAATTTTTTTTGGGGGGGGGGGAAACAGGGTAACACATCCTGAAAAAGCCCACATATATTCATCATTCTTTGTCTTTCTGTCAGGTTGCTCAGATAGTGAAGAGGGAGATGGAGTCAGCAGTTAAACTGTATGTTAAGCTGAAGGCCAAAGTCAAGGTGGGACCCAGCTGGGGCAACTTGCAGGACCTTGATATATAATGTGATGATGTTTGATATTGGATTATATGTTAATACTCCCACTTGTACTGAAAATCTGTATTTTTTTTAATCACTACATAAACAATAATGAAATGTACGATAACTGCATGCATATGACTGCATTATATTTCTAAATGAATTATTGAATGTATTTATAATGCTATTTAACGGTGTACATTGTCACGAATTGTAGTTTTTGTAAAAAGTATAGAATTTTATTCACTGATATCCCAATACTTGTCATGAGATTTTATGCAAGATGGTACTCTGATACTGTAATGTAATAACTTAATAAGTTTTTGTCTATTATTTTCTCTATTTTGAAATCCTGTCACTCAAACATTTTTTTATTATTAATGTTTGATCTCTTTTTTTCATGAATTGTTTACTCTCAAAAAATGTGGAAAAAAAAGGCCCATTGCAATTTGTCAGAGCCCAAGCAGATGTGTGCATCTCTTGTTTCATTCAACAAAAAGCACAGAATCCAAAGATTTTCAGTTTACAATATGACACAAAAAGGCAGCAGAGCCTCTCATGAGAAGCTGAACTGGAGAATGTTCAGCCTTTTTTCCACAATTCTTGCGTGAATAAACTGACAAGATTAATTATTTTAATTTCCTGCTCTCACTGTGATGCATTTAAAACAAAGACACAGAGCAGCTTTAGTCTTGAGGACATCCTGAAATCTCACATTTTATTGGACCATTGGTTGAGTTGTCTGTCACAGGAACATACATCATTATCATTGTCACACGTTAACACTGTTTTGTTTTACACTTATGACATTCACTGCACAGGAAGTGTTGTCAATATGATAATGACATTTTCTGTGCAAAGCGAAATTCACCACCTCTGGTTATGGGGAGAAAAATAAACGTATTTGAGGAAGAATTTTGTGTGACTAGTCTTAATTGACACACCCGTTAGTGGGCTGCATCTTCAGGTCGATCTCAGTAACTTCAGTACATCCTTAATAATGACTCCATTCAAAATAACTTTGACTTTATTGCCAATGAAAGCCAATGCAGACTATTCCAAAGATCCCTTTCACAACCTTCCACTGCAGCTAAACAGAAGGATGATGTACTTTAACACTTTTCGTATGACTTTTGTTCATTGTTGATTCACAATTAACCAGTGCACCATGACTCCACAGAGTTCATCAACACAGGCTCAGTTTGACACAAAAAAGTGACAAAAATGAGTAACAAGTAAATAAATACAGGTCATGGACACACACCCATAACCAAATGCAACAAAGAAATCATGAACAGCACAGATTTTGTTTCTTGAAAAAAGGTGCTTTAAACAGTAGGAGTGTGATCCCAGATGGTGGTACAGATGTTTCACATCTATCAAAAACAAAATGCCTTTTCTGTGTGTAAAACAGCCATTGAACTAATGCCATTACTTAATCTAATGGTATCATTTACCCAAATGTGTTAACTGATGTCAATGCTGTCATTGCCTAAGTATATAACATGATGGGCAAGACAAACAGCTACAATCCATGGGTGGTTTTGCCCGTAAAGTTAAGTGCAACACACATCTGCTGCATTATTTGACGCACCTTAATTGACCCTTCACTAAGTCCCACCACTTGAACGCAGACTGACCAATCATGGCATAGCATCAGCCAGCTCCGACCAGGGTCCGACAAATACACATTGAGTCTTTTACAATCATTTTAGATTTTCTGGCTGGTTTTGTAGATTGTGAACTAGTCGAGGTTAAATGTTACAGTGATATTGGTTACCGGGAGATTGAAAGCAGATATACGTTTCCTCCCCATTCCAAAGCCAAAATCAAACCCTAAAAAGGGTTGGGTTAGCTAGCTAGCTACTGAACGTATAGTGAATGTACATGGCATATACACATGCTGCTTTTGCTTTCTAACAGTGAATAATGACCTACCCTGCTGTACAGGAACCAGTGAAGGGAAGCAGGGAAACTTTGCCAATTTTCAACCAAGTGTGTGTCATCGCAGTGTGTGCAGATAAACAGTGTCTGGCTTCCCCCAGAGCTACCCGCACATCGCCAAAGAGGGGTCTGTACAAACTGCAGTGACAAATGGCTGGTGTGATATCAGCAAAGTTTCCCTTTAATTTCATTTGCTTCAGTCTTGATCGCCAGGTGATGTGGCGGTTTACTTTTACAATGTGATATTTAGGCTTTAGCTTCTATCTTTATCTTTCAAACTTGGTTTTACTGCTGAGTCAGTTTGACATCCTGGATATATCTTTCAAATGCATATTGTAGGCTCTTCTTGTTTCTCTTCTTTTTGTAGTCACTTTTTCGTTTTTACAAAAATGTGATATTTCTTCAGGGATTGTAGATTGACAGTGTGGGCTCCATGCTAGCTCCAACAGCTTGCCGGACCAGGGCCAATTTACTGGGGAGTTGTGTAACTAAATTGCTTGTCTGAAGTGTTGATGCTCATCAATAGGACAATGGCATATCTCGCAACCTGTGATGACGCACATCAAGCTGCAGCTGCTGTATGTTGCTCTGTTTGGGTAATATCCATCCCCAGTGATATGAATGTGTTTTTATGAGGCAGTCATATTAATCATAAAAGAGAACAATCATCTGAAGACACAATGATAATCAGTATCTTTGGTGATTTTGCTGTTGACCACTGACCTTTTGCACCTCTAAATTATACAACAAATATTGGCTTGTTTCTATAGGGAGAGAGATAACCCATTTCTGGCAAATTCTGTAGTTGGCAATAATTTCAAAAGCCAATGAGAGGACTGAGGAGGAAGAGGATGTGATGCCTACCAACTACAAATCCACCTCACTGCCGAAACAGCCCTACCACCACCCCCTTTAGAGTTAAGCAGACTTAAAACACAAATGAGACTTATGGGGTTGTTTTGGGCATATGTAGTTTTCTGTAAACATAGTTTTAGTCAGACTCACTGCCACAAACAGAAACAGATTATTAATCAATTAAGGCATTGACACAGGCAGAGCTGTGCATTTCACCAGAGTAGAAAACAGAACAGAGAAAATATATGTACACAGGTACAGTCAAGTGCTACTCAAGCAGCCTTGTGTTGGCTAGATCTCAGGCAAGAAAAACTGGGACCACCACTGGTCTTTTCTTGCTGTGTTACGTACATGGGGGGCTGGTGTTGGGGCCAGGAGCTTTGCCCTCGTCACATAACATCCTGAAGGGAAAGATCTTGGCCCAGGCCCAGGTAATTGGGGTGAAACAATTTACATGAAAGAAGGGAAGTAAGGACACAAGAGGTTTGAGGACGACATCTAGGAAGGTGTCAAGGTGTCTCTCCATTGCGGCTGAAGAAGTACCTTACAGGAGGACCGGGGAGGTCATCGTCTCCGTCTGCCTCTGGAGCGAATGACACGGTGAGGTCAACGTAGCGGCGGTCTGCTGATGGTTTGATCAGCTTTTGCATCCTGCAAAAATCAGAGTAAAGGTATAGTGCATCTGTTGTTTGGTTTCAAATTATGCTTACCCAAATACAGTATTTTCTCATTAGCCTTTTCCAGGAAACCTCCAACAATACACACAATCAAGTTAAAGTCTACAGGGTGGTGTAGCTATGAGAAAGAGCACCCACCCTGCTGAAGTGTCTCTGAGCAAAAGACTGACTTCCTACAACCTTAAAAGGTTCTGTTTTGTAAGTCTGATCCTTAGTGTTAGGGTTGGGGTGAGCAGGAGGGCACAGTGTTCTTCAGGGGTCAAGAAGAATGAGTATCAAAAATCAGGAAATACTTACGTTAGCTTGAGTCTCTTTGAGTGTCCAGGCATCACAGGCACATACAGCATCTTCACACCATAGACGACCATCGTCGGTTCAATTCCGTACTTTTCCTGATATAAAACAACAAGACAGAAGAAGATAAACTACAGAGAAGCAATGACAAACCTCAGGGAAAATACAATAATATGGTAACTGCCTCTGAATGGACTAATACATCAACAAAGTAGAACATGAGTAAATGGTTCTCACCCTCACTGCATTCATGAAGTCAGAGAGAGTGAAGTCCTCGTGGCCAAAGATGGTCCAACAGTCCCAGATGGAGAAGTAGATGTTGTCCCTGGGAAAGACATCATACAGCTGTCACTAGATTTTTCCTTTGCTGTTTTTATAGTACAATAGTTGCAAAGTGTGATCATAAGTGAAAAAAATAAAACACATCATTATTTTAATTAGTGTGAGAGACAGTCAGATTGAGAAATTGTACGTATGCCCTTACCTGATGTGTGACTGTTTAACAGCAGCAGGCTCAGTGAGCACCACTACAGGAATGGCCAGGTTAAAGAAGCAGTTTCTGAAAGATTCAAATTCGTAGCCTCCAACCACCTTCACCAACTCAAGGGCCACCTGAGGACATCAAAATAATAAAGTGAAATGATGGGTATATCTATTTATATTGACACACATATACTACATGTCTGAACATCCATCCATTAATCCTCCGCTTATCAAAGGCTGGGTCACTGTGGCAGCAGGCTACACAAGGTAGTCTAGACATCCCACTCCCCAGCAACATTTTCCAGCACCCTCTGGGGGATCCAAATGCGCTGTTAAGCCAGGCGAGATATATGTATCTATATATAATGTCTCCAGCTTGTTCTAGGGTCGATCTCTGGCTCTACCCAGTGTTTCCCCATTCACTGATCTATTTTTGACGGCCCACCACAATATAAACACTGACCACCACATATTGATTTTCTATGCATTTACTTTTCAAAATCTGATAGCCTATAAAAAAATGTATTGACGTATGCGCTACTTTGGGTCTGATGCAGCTGCCTGTCTCTGTAGTCACCACTTAGTAGTCTTGCTCATTGTCCAATTACATCACTATCTGACTGATTAAACGACAGACATCACGAGAATGCTGCTGTGCCACACATGGGCAAAGCCTAATGCAGTTTGGAGCTGCTCCAGTGAGAAAGCAGATATTACTAATGACTTTGTAATAAGGTGGCAAAAACACCCAGTGTTCCCCATGGTATTCTGCTGTTAGTAATAAAAGTTACTAGATGTAACTTCAGCTGTATAAGTATGCAAGAACCGCAAAGAAAACGGGAGGAAGTGAGACAAAACCTAGATGCCCACAACAGATGTGACCTATGACCAGATGATCATAGTGTATTAAAAAATGCAGCGATACAGATACAGACATTTCATACATGTGGTTGGTGAACTCTTAAATCTACCAGCCTCTCAACAGATAACCACTGTTTTTTTTTGGCTGGTGAGTGAAGTAAATCCAGCAGCCACTTGCATATTTTACCATCATTTGGCTGGTGGCTGGTGCTTTTTCCCAACCCTGGTTGGACCTGGAGTTGAGTCAGCATCACTCTGTTTGTCACTGTTAATAATCAAGTCTGTAGTGTAGTTCATTCACTTGACTGATAAATCAGAGAACTGTACAGAAACATTGAGCTTCATGATCAAATAAAGTTTTTGTATCAACAAAAACCTAACCTCTGACAATGCAACAGGGAAACTGAAGCCCCCCTCTGGTGCCTGGTGGCTAGACCTGGACCAAAGCGTGCCCTGTCTGGCGCAGCCTGAAACTATTACCGCCCTGCGGTTGTATGCCTCTGCACACAGGTCACATTTCTCTCTCAGCTTACATCCATGTCTGTGAAAACATGGATGCTACATGCGCATCTTCCCCTCGGCAACAGAGATCTATACAGTCAGGTCACACTGACCTTGATCCTTCACCTCCAAATTCTAATCAATTTATTCTTCAATCCAAGCGCATGTTTGTGTCAAATTCCACTGAAGTGTTGTGGAGAAACTCTGTTCACACAGTGACCTTGACATTTGACCACCAAAATCTCATCAGTTCATCACTGAGTCCATGTGAACGTTTGTGCCAAATTTGAAGAAATTCCCTTGAGGTGATCACAGCCTTCCCATCCATTTAGGACATTCACAACAGCAGCACGGTCATTAGGAAGGCCAATGACATCATCAAGGACAGAACACACCCCAACCACAGTCTTTTCACACTTCTGCCATCAGGAAGATGCTACAGGAGTGTGAAATCCAGGACAACAAGACTGACAAACAGCTTCTACCAACAGGCCATCAGACTACTGAATACTGCTGAACTGACTTGCTGCTACATTTCCATGAGGCATGGTACACTTTACTTTTAAACACAGTTTTTTTTTAAGGTCACACTGACCTTGACCTCTAACCACCAAAACCAAATCAGTTCATCATTGAGCCCAAGTAAACATTCGTGCCAAATTTGAAAAAAGGATACTGTGTTCACAAGAATGAGATAGACAGGGTCACAGTGACCCCGACCTTTGACCTATGATCACCAAAATGTAATCATTTCATTGTTAAGATCAAGGGGACGTTTGTGTCAAATTTGACGAAATTTCCTCAAAGCGTTCATGAGACATCACGTTCCACGTGGACGGATAGGAAGGATGGACAACCTGAAAACAAAATGCCGCCGACTAAGGCTATCGCCACTGTGAAGGTATAAAAAGTACATGGTCCCACCCCCTCAGAGGCAGGCATTGAGGTCATTTGCACTGTCATATTTAAAGAAATGGAAAAAATACTGATGACCATGTATCAAGCAATAATGCTGAATGCAAAAGTCTGCTGTTCTTGAATTGAAAATGACATTGCCCAATATTTGTAGGTCCTTCAAAAACATGGCACCAAGTTAAACCATCAATAGCATATATGGAAAGATTGTAAACGGTTCTCACCAGTCCAGCCACAGCAGCTGTTGCCGTGGCAATAGCAGGAATGATCTTGCCAGCAATTCGTTTGGTCTTGAGTCTGTCAGCGGGCTCGATGGAGTACATCTTGGCTCTGAGGGCAGATGCTGATGTGACAAAGTCCATGTGTCCGTTGCCATCATCGTCCTTTTCAAACTGCAGTGGACTCATCTGTAACCTCTCTGCATGTGAAAGCACAACATTGTCACTGGTTATCAGACATAGTTTTACAATGTTTGTAATTTAGTCTTGCCCATCTAATAATAAGGAGAAAGTGCCTGTTCCTGTTGTAACACATATTACTGACACCCCTCCAAGTTTCTGATTTAGCTGTCATTTTGAGTGTCCATCTACAAATCTGCCTGTTGACTATTTGTTGTGTTTCTGAACCTGCTGTGACATTGCCAGTAGCAATGGCCTGCTCCAGCTGTATGATGGCCTCCCTCTCCTCTTCACTGCTTAGAGGCATCTTCATGTGATCAGGCTTCTTTGCCGTCTCATCTGTCTCTATACACTGGAAAGGACAGATCCACAACAATCAACAAGATTAGGATTCATTTTACACTTAAATAGACATCAAATACCAGATCAATGGAGGCACTTACTTTCTCTGAGGGCCTGTACTCAGGAATTTTGACATCTGACAGAACCCTGATTATGGTCTCTTCAGAGAGATCCTGAGAAAGACGAAAAAGTTCAGTCAGTCAGTAAGTGCAAGTGATTATGAGAGTGTAGGCGTGAGTGTACTTGACCTACCTTTTCTGAGTAAGGGATGTTATAAATTCCTGCAAAGAGCCGTGCAGTGCTGACAATGAAAGTGATGTGCCTGACGGGGAAAGAGGAGGGTTTGAAGAGTTTAGATATGACACATACAATACAAGAAAGCCTTAAACTGTAATGTAGGAGCATTATACTCACAAAGAGTCTTTCAAGTCAAACTCAAAAGGTGCTGGAGGTCTTTTTGGGGACTGCCAAAACAAACCTAAGAAGGGAAGAAAAAAATCACTATTTACTTTGCTTTTAAGTTTATTACATTTATACTGTAGTTTTCATATTAAATGACTAAAATAATTTTGTAACTTAGGAGGAAAACGTGTTTGAGGAAAACTTACTTCCATCTTTTAACCTTGTGTCCAGGGGGAAAGAGTGCAACAGTTGTAGGGCCTACATCAAAACAAAATCAGTGTTGTGGAGGTGCTCTAACACACTTGTACATAAAATCTATTGAATGAATATGTATTTTCAGGAAGAAACTCCTTACCTTTCTCTTGAAATACTTTTCGAATTTCAAACGGGCAATACTGATGCAATGTTCCCATGTGCTAGGCCGTTTGCTAAGCAGCTTAATGACCTGGAATGCCCCCTCAAGACTTTCCCCCACCTGCATTTTCTACAACACACACACACACACAAAAAAAAATCTTCAAATAAAATATACATTGCTGGCAAGGATCAACACAAAGGCAACTTACAATAAGTCAGACAACACTTGCAGCGTACAAAGTCTTACCTGAAGCACGGCTTCAGCTGAGGAGTGGGTCTGCCAGAAGGAGTTGTACATGGAGGGCTTGTGGACAAACGAATTCTCAAACTAGACAAACCCAAAAAAGAAAAGTTTAAAATTAGGAAAGTCAGGACAGAACACTGTCACACACCGTCAAAAATGATAACATTGATGACATGTTGGGTTTTGAGCAGGCTGACCTTGTCTCTGGCCCACTGAATGGTGTGCTCTATGACAGAGGGGAAAGACTTGAGAGTGCAGAATGGGATCTCCTCTTCTGGGGGGTCCCTCTGGTAAGCAAAGGACAGGATAGATTTAGTTAGGAGCACTGTAAAAACAAATGTCTGTGTCTGTGTGAGACTGAGATAAATCAAGGAATGAACTAAAACTAATGCCTTGTAGTTGTATGCCTCCATCATCCAGTCAAGTTACAGTTTATACTCACGTCTGTCGTGATATGTCGCCATGACAGTAGACAATGCTTCAAATATGGATGTTGGCACAAAGAAGCAATACATTCTTAAACATGGATGCTTCATACACATCTTCAACCCAAAAAGATCTATTCAGTCACCAGTTTCAAGGTGGACGGAGGTGTTAGTGTCCAATTGAGGATGTGACCAAATGTTGAAGCTGACCTTTGACCTTTTGAATATAAATTGTCATCAGTTCATCATTTGCTCCCATTAGACATGTGTGTCAAATGTTGTCTTAATTAGCGAGTAGATTCTTGATTTATGGCCAAAAAATAGTTTTGTGAGGTCACAGTGACCTTTGACCACCAAAGTCTCATCAGCTCATCCTTGAGTCCAAGTGGCCATTTGTGCCAATTCTAAAGAAATTCCTTCCCACATTCATGAGAACAGGACTGACGCGAGGTCACTGTGATCTTTGACCACCTAAAGGTAATCAGTTCATTGTTGAGTCCAAGTGGACGTTTGTGCCAAATCTGAGGAAATTCCCTAGCCTGAGTGTCAGACTGAAGCTCCCAGAACCTTCAGTCTGACATGGCTTCCATTGAAGGGGATTTACAAGGGGGAGGGAATTTGATTTTTCCCTAACCAATCAGTACAGATCAACGACTCACCCTGAATCTGACGTCATTAGTATCCATGCCTCGAGGGTGCCGAAAACAAGTGAGCATTGCCCGTTTAAAATGTCTCCATTGTCGTGCACGCCCAGCTGCATCGCCGTTAAATCCAGTTTGGCAGCTTCCTTAATTTAGTCCTCCATTAACGCGAGTAGCGGCGAAATACCTCGATAGCATCGTTAATGTGGTCTGTAGGATCTGTAGCGGTCGCCATTGTTGCTATCCTCACCAGTTACCCACCGGCGTACAGCTTGACATCAGCGTGGCGCTGATTAGCTAATCGCTAGACCCCCAGCGTTCATTGGTCCATCCAGTGTTTGGACGAGATAAATCGCAAATTCAGTGAAGTATGCCAGACCAGAGATGCAAGCCTACTCAGTTGAGTGGGCGGGGTCTATGGTCTGGAACCAGGCTAGAAATTCCCTGAAGGCATTCTTGACATATCACGTTCACAAGAAATGAACAGACAAATGGATGGATGGAAACCCTGAAGACATAGTGCTGCTAGCCACATCTGTTATCCGTGTGGAGGCATAAAAACACAAATATGATCACACACATACTCACATGGCTATTGTAGGACTCTGTCAAATTTGGCACAATGATTTCTGTGTGTCCTTTAGTTCCCATGGTGCCAGAGTCCAGGAGAGGTTTCTGATTGGATACACAGCGGCTGAAAATAAAATATATGTAGAAACTCAATGTCTGTCAATTCCTGCATTCATCTCATAAGCATGCTCTTTCTGAGTTCCTGACGAGGGGTAGGTTCAGTCAATAAAAATCATTCTAGGGCCGCTGTTTATGGGAAAGAAGCTAAAATCAACTGAATGGTTTGGAGAGTACAATTTGTGTCACGTTAATATTTGCACCAACCTATCTACATATCTCCGGGCCTCCACGTTGTCCAGCGCAGTGACCACTAGGTTCAGGCGGGAGTAGAAGGAGTCATTGTAGATGCTCTCAGTAGCTGGACACACCTTGTTGAGTTGAGCATCCACCTGCAGGTCTGGGTTGATTTCGCGAGTGGCTTCTGCTGCTGTGGTACTCTTCGGTTTCTGAGAGACAGGAAGATCAGGAAAAAAAGTGTGTAAATGTCCGTGTCGTTGATTACAATCATGTTTGATTTAGCTCTGATTGTAATCTGAGTGTTTCAGCATCAGCAATTACCAGTCCGATCTTACATTTTCCTACTTCCTACATAACACAGCTGCACAGCAGAAGAGACACAATTTCACACATTGCTACTAGTGAAGCTGAGGGAATACGGCATTACAGTTGAGAAGGTTGAAGAAAAGGGAATGAGGAATCTGTTCACCTGTATATGATGTGGTCTGAAGAGAAACTGCCGATTGAGGTTGGACTTTTCTATTAGGTCTGGGTCTGTGATGCATACCTGAGGATTGACAGATGCAGAGTGCAATGTTTCACTAGATACATATGGCCAAGCTATGAGATATATTGCAAAACATAAAGAAATACAGTCAAACCGAGGAGAGGAAATGCAGAATGAACACCCACCTCTCCTGAGCTCTTGGTCAATCCCACTCCAAGCAGGGCAAAGTTTTTCAGCATTTCACAGCCAATGGCACCACAGCCCACCTGGAAGAGAAGACATTTTAGGGTTCATTTGGACATAAACCTTAATATAATTCAATATAAAAGTGGTCTTGGATGTACTGCACAATCCTTACCATGAAGACCTTAAGCTTGTGCAGTTCTAGACACATTGATTCACCAATGCATGCTCGTAATCCATCATACCGATCACCCCTCGGGAAAAACTCTTCAGCAGAAACAGATTGAAGTGGCCTGACTACTTCGATGGCATCCAGATAAAACTAAACACATGAGAAACAAATATTGAAAGACAATGAGCTACTGAACTTTCAAAAAGCACCATTTTACTTCTAAAAAAGGAGGTCTACAGTTCAAGTAGAGTAGCCTACCCATTGCTGCAGTGGTGCAAACTTCCCTGTGATGGCCTTGAGAACTTCCTGGCTGGCCAGACCTCCTACAGCTGCTGCTAACGGAGGAAGAGTTCCCCTCGCTGTTCTCGACAGACAGCGCACTAACTCAGTATTCACAGAAGCCTGGAATGAATGAGGAAGAAAAGGGGGGGTTAAGGCATCTGTGTGTGCAATTGTCTGTCAAAGAGGATATATGTGCATCTCTGCAAGTTCAAGACAATCAAATCATAAGGGATGTATAAAAAAAAGCGCTCACTTTGTTCCTGAGGGTTGCATTCACTTCCTCAGTTAGCTTCAGTAAAACCTCAGCATCCTGTAAACACCTGATGGTAGAAAGGTAACATGCTCACAACTGAATGTGTCACATTTCAACAAGGTCACGGACTGAAAACCACAGCCAGGACAAATAAAATCTTCAGGTACTGTTAGGAGTACAGGACGTAGAGCAGCAGATAAGATCTAGACAGTGAATAGCAGAGAATTATTTTGTTTACCCGATGTTGGGAAGTCTACTGTGCTGCTCCTGGAAGATGTCCAGAGCCAACATGGCTGCATGGATCTGTAGCGGGGCCTGATGGGTAGATTTAAAAAAGGATTGAGAGGATAAGCTTGGTTAAACTCAAATAAGCAGTACAGTACAAGGCATTTGTAAACAACAGTATCACACTGCTAAGTTGACTAAGTGAGATTATCTTTGAGATATATGGCTTCACTGAAATTAACCCAGGAAAAGAAGAATAAGCACACAACTTAAGTACACTAAAAAGCCAAGTGATTCTATTGGTCTGTACACAAATGTATTACTTTACATGTAAACATATTGTGAAGGCAGTGTTTTGAAGGTACGGTGGCTTTATTATTCCTGAATGCTGATTGGTTCATAGTTTTGATCCAATGGAGTGGGTTATACTGTATAGTTTAAGCTTTTTGATGATTTGCCTTGGTACAAAGAGTGAGCTTAGCTGTGGAACTGCCCAATCTTAGTTGCCTAACATCAGCTGGCTAACTAGCCCATTCAATTTGCTTTGTAGTGCAGTCTCAAGGAACAGCATTAAACTCTCACCTCTGGTTTGCTGAAGTCTGGAATCAGGACCTGAGGATCACACAACTGTCTCTCTATTGTCTCCTGAAATACATAAGTGGATAAATGCATGGACACACACACACACACACACACACACACACACACACACACACACACACACAAAGAATACATTTATTTTAAAGGGTATGTGCCTGTTGTGTGATGTGTCTGGTTGATGTGACAACTAGTCGACTTACAAATCTGTAGGTCTTGGGAGTTTTCACCAGAACAAAGAAACCTCCATGTGCATATGGTTGTAGTTGGGATGTGTCTCCTATTGCAAAGCTGTAAGGGGAAAGGACTAATACAACACAGTCACATTCAAGCAAGACACACACAGACACAGACACACACACAGACACACACAGACACACACACACACACACACACACACATATATTAGATTAGATTAATGCACAATTCTCACCTTACTAAAATATACCTCACCAAATCTCCTCTTGGAACAGTTCAAAATATGACAAATAGACCCAGTATGTTATTAAGAACAGAGTATTTGTTTAGCTTATCGAAGTGGTGTGTAAATTTGTGATCCATTGGGTATGCTGGTATTATACAATAGTAATGATGAACTTAAAAAAAAAATCAAATTTACTGAACTTATCATTGACAATGTAGAAATAATACCTGAAACCTGCCGTGCAGTGCCATTGATTTCCTCCATGCCATTGACCTCTCTGAAGACAACACACTGGCCTGTCTGTAAGCCATGGGGTTGGTTGTCCATGCAGGTTACCAGCCCAGGATTGTCCTGAAATTCAAAGAGAGAAGTGTTTTTTAGAACAGATGCTGCCTTGGTGGGCTCATATTTCCATTATTATACTTCCAAATTTGAATTGACCCTTTGCTAAGTCCCATCCTCAAACACAGCCTGGGCAAATCACAGCATAGCATCAGCCAACTCTGACACAGGGTCTGAAAACTCCCCGGCTGTGCTCCATAGATTCTAATGCAATCATTTTAGATTTTCTTCATTTTCAGCAACTCATGGCTTAATGTTGTGCCTAAGGCACATGCGACACTACCCAAAGAGGTCGGAGGGAGATATATGTTAAATGTTATGTGTTATTACTAAGTTAGCACTTTTATTCTGCGCTCGCTACTGAGGGTATACTGAATGAATGTGCTACTTTTGCTGTGTGTGAATGAGGACCTACCCTGCTTTACAGGAACAGTATTGTTCCCACAGTTATTGGTCAATCCTTAATTTCATTATCTTCCGTCTCTTGCTTTTATTGTATTGTAGACCCTTTCATTTGCTTCTCTCTTTGCCTTTTGTCTTTCCAAAAATTATATAGTATTTCTTCAGGGAGTGCAGCTAGTGACATTGGGCTGCAAACAAATGCTTGATGGACCATCACAAAGGGGCGGGGCCTAGAGAAGGGCCAATTATGGTACTGCATTTATTTCATTATCACATTTCCCAATTTAAAAAAGGTCTGACAGAAGACAGACAGACAGACAGACAGATAGATGGGAGACTGTTACTAATGTCTGTTTTGTTCAGTCTACCTGAGTGATACTTTGGATGAAAATCTCCTTGGGCTCCTCCCCTGTGGGATCTGACACCTCAAACTCATCTCCAAAATCACAAAACACCCGCACACAGATGCCGTATGCATCGCAGCCAATGAACTGGAAAGAGCATAAGGTAGAACAGTTTACTTAATACACAGACACAAGGTTTGGTTAATATTTGTCTTGTGTGTTGCCTATGTGTAAGACATGGCTTAGCTAATGCTCCGTGATGCACAACCAGGATGGGGAATCCAGACTTACTCTGATGGGGGGTCGCTGTGAGTGGCAGAACTCATTCACTCTCTTCTGTAAACTCAATCTGGCTTCAGTCAGAATCACACACTGGAGGAGAGCGCAGAGCAGAAAACAATGCACATTTAACTAAGGTTATCTACAATATAAGAAAAGGATGCTACAACCCTGAATGTTTTTTTTTTTTTTTTAAAAAGATATTTTTTGGGCATTTTTAAGCCTTTAATTGATAGGACAGACAAGTGTGAAAGGGGGAGAGAGAGAGGGAGTGACATGCAGCAAAGGGCCACAGGCTGGATTCGAACCCGGGCTGCTGCGGCAACAGCCTTGTACATGGGGCGCCTGCTCTACCACCAAGCCACCGACGCCCCAACCCTGAATGTTTTATCATATCTGACAAGATGGTTTGGCAGTTTCAAACTTTGACCTTTAACTGTAGCATTTCCAATGCCTGAGGAGCAATGTTTACTCAATATATCCATATTCTGGTTAAAATATGACAGTTTTAAAAAAAAACAAAAAACGGAGCATTTGGATTGGGTTAGGGTTAGGGATCTGCTGAAGAAGTTTTTATTGACATTTAACCTTTTACACCATGAGACCGTGCCTTTAGTACAAACTATGTCAGCTGCTGTGAATCCAAGCTGATCACATCTTCCGTTCTCCATGAATAAATAAACTACAAACTGAAAATAAATGCCTTACCTGATACTTTGCAAGAAAGCTGAGATCAGTGTTATTGTCCAGAGCAGAGTAAGACATGTCAACATGGACATAAGGGTTCAACTCTGCGACTCGAGGGCACACTGCCTCCACCCTGTTGTAGAAAAGTAAGAGGATGGATAAGAATGTGTAAAAGACAGACAAAGGAATTAAGATAGAAGAGTGTGTATTTGTATGTGGATAACAGGAAACACGTGAGTATATAATATTGCAAGTAACATCAGAGGTTAAGAGGAACAGTTCAGTGTTGTGGTGTGTATTACCTTCTTCTTTGGCTCAACACATCCTCTTTGTGGATAAAGAAGTTGGAGCCCAGATCCCAGGTTTCACACTGTTTTGTGTCATGAAGGGTGACTGCCTGTACACGCACATGCACACAGATACAAAAGATTACTCCACAGGAAGACAAATTTTCAAGGCACTTCACAATGTAACATTACATATTGTCACCATATTGGATGATCATGTTATTTAGTGAGAGCACATACCTTCACACCAGCCAGGACAATATTCTTTGCTGTAAAACCAGACGTTACATTGCTTAGTGTGACACCAGACCATGTGAATACTACGATACCTAATATATTACAGTACTGTTGTGCAACAGTGTGTTATTTCACCTACCAATCTCGATTCCCAGTCCTCCCATTCCACTGAGGAAGACTGAGGACTGGGCCATCTGATGCATAGCACTGTCTCCCAGCACATAACGCTGGCGGCTGCACAGACAGATACGAAGGAAAAGGAAGTGTGAGGGAAAGTGCTAGATAGATCACCAAATGTAGTATAGCTGACTGTAGTATAAAGTACAGTACTGTAGTTTCCTGTGTTGTAACGTTATCTGTAGTTCCAAGTTCTATAGGGACTATGCTTCACTTATCAGAGGGGAGGGGTGGCTGGGATGTGACTACTTCTTTTTTTTTTTTTTTTTTTTTAAATTTTGAGCCTCGCTGAAGCTACAATTATTTTCCCTTGAGCCCCCCTCAATGACTGGTAGAAAATGCATGACATCACCTCCACCATACAGGAGTTATTGGATTTTTAAAATGTACCCTTTGATGTGTGAAAGTTAAAGACAAAATTCAGAAGTTGAAAAAAGCCTCAGTTTACACTCTTTAGTGCATGCTGGTCCGTTAGTGCAAACTGTTTATTTTTTAAATTTTAAATGAGATGTAGAATGCAGTGATTTTGATTAAATATATCACTATTTTCAGCTCAGATTTGTTTTTGTTTTTTTTTTTCCCCCGAATGAAAGCATTTGATACACATGATGTGTCCGAGGACCGTCAGATATTTGAAAAGCCAACGATAATTTTTGTTTTTACAGTTTCTGGCTATGATAAATGGTGTCATTTTAAATCTTTTTAAAGATAACGTGCCTTCCAAACCCACCTGTATTTTGCAAGGTAGGTTTTCATTAAATATTGGCAGTAAAAAAAATACAAAATATAATCATTTAAATGCGTATGCCTCTCCCCTAAGCTGAAATAAAAACATAGGTTCCTATCCAGTGCTTATAAATTATTTGACATGCCTCTTCCTTTCTGCAACACACCCTCCACCCTCACAAGTAACGAACAGTTCCTTAGTAAGGAAAAACAGTAACTTGACTTGCCTGTAAAGAGAGTCGTCAATCTCCATCGAGTCTGCAGCCATGCTGGGAGGGGAAGAGGGGGGAATTCAACTGTCTGAGAGATAACGGCTCTACCTATTGAAACATATAAATGTGTCAGACAGTGATTACCAAAACTATTAAACGTTCTGATTGTTATCGGTAGCTAATAATCTAAAACCAACGCCCTGCTGTAGGTTAGCTAAATGGCTAAGTTACTCCTAGTGCCGGCTAACTCTAGTTGTCAGCAATGTTGTTGACCTGACAACTGTCAGTCCAGCGCAAAGGTAAAGTGACTGTCTTGAGGCAATTAAGTGACGTCTTCTAACAGTCAAACATTACAGTTAGCTGCCATAATAACGCTGGTGGATTCATGAACCTGCTGAGGAAAGCTTAACGTTAGCAGCTACAGCTAGCTAGCACTGAGTGCCACTGCTGCCTGGAGCCGGTGGCGAGGACACTTGTCATAAACTCGTTAAAAGTGACGACACATACGTTGGGCTACAAATAACTCTCCAGGGTAGACAGCTGTTTTAGATATCATCACTCTATAAATAAATATGAAAAATTCGTTGTAAATATTGCTAAAATTAGACAAATAATCATGCGTAGCTACCTGTCAGTATGCGCGACGAGCTCTAGCGAATGAATGGTTGTGACTGGTTAAAAACTTGGAGTGGTTCCGGGTTACCGCAATCACATGACCGAGGTCATCCAATAGTGTCACTGCATTTTTCATGACTACTTTTGTTTTTAAAATTTCACTTTTTTAGGAAGTATTACCATCCGACATGTAGATATAAAGCAAATTACATTTTATTCTATTGCCATTGTTGAAATATTACATATCAAATATTACATTTTCAGAATATTTATCAGAAAAATTTTTTTTTTCAAAAAAATCACTCATCACCCCAGACAAAAATACACTATAGGGGCATTGTTATACGGTGTGAAGAGACTTATTAAAAAAAAAAGAATAAAAAACGAGCAGGATATGTATGATACTTATAATGTACAGATGACATTAATAAATGTTTGTACAGTTTTGTAAATAGGATGAAAAAAGGTTGCTAGGTCCTGTAAAACTTATAAAACTGGATGAGATAGCATGGGTAGTATGATTTCGCAGCTATGACATTACCTCCTCCAATAAGCATTTAAGTGGTACTGGTACAGTCTTTTTCAATCTAAGGTGAATCAGTCAGAAAGCAAGCAGTATCTCTCCTATTTTTATGATGATACAAAGACATTTATTAGACATATTACTGGGACAATATTATGTATTATTCATAAAACTCAATGGTCAGCAAGCAAACTATTGCTGAACCAGTCCCAGCCAGACAGAGAGAACAGACAACACAAAACAACATTAGGGCTCTCCGCTGTTTGAAGAAACAAAGGTCAACAACCAAGTGAAACATTTACATCCTATTGACTCCTCTGGGTGATGGGTTACAGAGACAAGACAAATGTCTACTGCTGTCTGATATGGGCCTACATTTCTGTAATTTAGTTTGTATATGTGTTCAGTAGTAAGTGTGTGTGTGTGTGTGTGTGTGTGACAGAGAGAGAGAGATAGAGTGTGAGAGAGAAAGAGTCTGTGCCTCTTCATTATGTCTATCTATCTTGAAATTCTGTTTGGCCTGAAGTGAGAATGACCTGGACAAAGATTTGACTCAGATTTATTTGTTCAGTTTGTCTGTGACATTATCTCTCAACTTCAGAGTTTAGAGACACCCCCCTCCCTCAATTCACATTGGTCAAAGACACACACAAGGACCTCCCCCTGACCTAGAGCCAAAATCATGCACATGCACACAACAGACTCTGAACTCCAAAGTACCACTGTCATCTCTCCAACCCCTGCCCACAGATTTACTCTCTCCTTGCAATGTGGTGCAGTCGTATGGCACTGCGTCGGCTCCAGCGGATTGCTGTTGCTCCTTTGAATATCCCCGGGGGTCTAACTAGCAACATGCAGAGGGAGATGTCAACCCTGCCACGAGTGTATATCACCCGGCAGATCCCACCAGATGGCCTGAAGATCCTCCGTGAATCTGGACAGTGAGTCATAGTATCCTTTTTTAAGTCTTTTCAAATAAATTATTTTTATGTAGAATCTCAGATGGTGTCATGTAACTAATTTGACTGTGAAACCTTTTTGAATGGTTTGTGTAGAAAAGTTCATCATTTACTTTGAGTAAACAGGACTGCTGCTGTTTGCCCTTAGGTTAGTCAGATAAGACTGGTAGCCTAAAGGGTATTCCCCCACAGCAGAGCTGAAGAAATGTCTTACTTAAAGTCCAAATATTTCTATGAAAGTATACAGTATATATGTGATAACACCTGGAATACTGAGACTGTATATCTTAAAAGGAGCTTTAGCTGAAGCATAGCAACCAATAATTTTCCATCTATGGTAAATAAAATAAAACATGAATTGATTTGGAGCTTCAGTCATGATTTCTGTTTTCATAGGGTGCAGTTTGAGATGTGGGACTCAGATGACGTCCCTGTACCCAGGAAGGAGCTCCTGCAGAAGGTCAAAGGTGTTGATGCTCTTCTCTGCGTGCTGACAGAGAAGATTGATGCCGAGTTGTTGGATGCTGCAGGTCTGAGGACAGTCTTTGAGTCAGCTGAATGATGAATGCAATGAAAACCCTTTCAAATGTACCTGTGTAATATTTGGTGTACACCTGCAGGTCCAAACCTGAAGGTCCTCAGTACTATGTCGGTGGGTTTTGACCATCTCTCTTTGGAGGAGCTAAAGAAAAGGTGATTGCTATATTTGTATTTTAAAATTTAAAGTCAAAAGTGTTGTTATGTGTGTATGCCTGCATTTCTGCCACCACCTGGTCAGTGATGGGTAAAAATGAACAGACAAATTCGTTTGAAAGGCCCTTCTGAGTGTCTACCAGATTGGCCTGTAGAGCTCATAAATCAGAAACGTGTTGTAACATAGTGCGGCAACAGCACTGAATGACCAAACAACAACTAATTAAATAAGACGCAAATCGAGACCTCCAGCAGCCAAGGTCAATGCTGCATTCATGTGCTCCTTAGATGGACATTCTTCTTACTTTGGTGTGTTCATGAGCTTAAAGGTGTAATGTGGAGGCAATGCTACAAAATGTTGTACAGTAGTTTAATGCTCAGGGCATTTAAACAACATGTTGATAGTGAAAAGCAAAGACTGTCACGTCATATTGAGCTTACATAGCCCATGTTCAAACAAGTGGGAAGTGAATCAGTGCTTTGAAGAGGTTTGTGGGGTGGGCAGCAATAGCTGTTGAACATGCATGTACTGTAACGGAGTGTCACAGAGAAACTAAAACCTTTCTTTTTTTAACAGTATCAAAACTTGAAAGGTTGGCAACATTTAAAAGGTTTGAAGACGTTTACACATATTGACCCAAAGGGACCAATTCTGTGAAAAGAATCAGTTTGCCCATCACTACACCTGGTGACATACAGTATTTGTATAGCATTGTGTGTAATGTTCGTGTGTGTGTTTTTTTCCCCCAGAGGGATCCGTGTGGGTTACACCCCTGATGTTCTGACCGATGCTGTGGCTGAGCTGACTGTCGCTCTGCTCCTCGCTACCTCCAGGAGGCTCATAGAGGCCACACATGAAGCCAAGACGTAATGTTACACACACACACACACACACATACACACAAACACAAAGCTATCCATGCATGCAATAACAAAATATCTGTCCCTTGCGTCAGTGGTGGCTGGGGTACATGGAGAACTCTGTGGCTGTGTGGACACGAGCTGGCCAACAGCACTGTGGGTATCTTTGGCCTGGGGAGGATTGGTGAGCAACCGAAACACTACGTACAACATCTTCATTAGCTTATCGTCCAACATCCATTTCTGTAAATCAGATACTCTTTACCTGCTGTCTTTGTGCTCTAAGGTGTGGCTATCGCTGAGCGTTTAGCACCTTTCAAAGTAAAGAAGTTCATCTACACAGACGTGGCCCCCAGGCCTGAGCTGGCCAGTGCCATCAATGCAGAATATGGTAAGGACTATAGATTCATGGTCACTACGATGTGTCATGCCAGCATTTTATTTTGATATAAGGTGGAGGGTGGAGTGGTTTAATAGAGATTTACTATACGACTAGTCAAAGAGACCTACGTCCTGTTTTTTAGAGATACTCAATATTCTGATCTGTTTGTTTTTTTTAAGGAAATGAGATTGAATATAATGAGAATTTGCAGTCAGCCTTTTGATTGTAATGTGAAAACATCAATGGCACTGTCTCTTGGTCTAGTCTCTTTCGACGAGCTGGCAAAGCAGTCAGATTTCCTGGCTGTGTGCTGCGCTTTAACACCAGAAACAAAGGAGATCTGCAACAAGAACCTCTTCTCCAAGATGAAAAATACCTCCATCTTTATCAACACAAGCAGGTACTCCTATCCTAAACACAAACTGATTCTCTTTAACACATATTGTACACAATGCCAGGTAATGAAATACTTGACTAATAAAAGTGTGTTCCCCCAAAGCCTCAGTTAACACACTTAAATGTCTTGTTTAATCGCCCAAAACCTGGCGACAGTTCACCCCAAAATCAAAAATACATATTTCTCCTCTTACCTGTGGTGCTATTTATCAGGCTTGAGTAGTTTGGTGTGAGTTGCTGAGTGTTGGAGATTTTGGCTGTAGAGATGTCTGCTTTCTTTCCAATACGGAAGATAACCATGATAAGCAATATAGTCCTCAGACCTTGTTATAGGCAGTTTCATGTAGGTATCATTCTTTCTACCAAACTTCACCCACCAACAGTGCTGGGCAAGTTACTCTCAACATGTAATACATTACATATTACTAGTTACCCTCATTTGAAAGTAGTTACTTTACAATATTACTCTAATATGTTACTTATAACACTACTTTTACATTACTTTAACCAAAATGACCTCAGAAAAACAATTAGGCATTACAAAGGGAGGAGGGTAATGTTGTTTCACGTGGATGGCAAATGTAATACTAGTACCCAAAATCCTGCTGGTAAGGTGTTATATTACTTCATTACTGCTAAAGGCCTTTGCACAATGAGTCCGTTTGTTTTGGCCTGAAATTGTTGCATGCCTAAAAAGTCTGAGTCCGTAAATTTCATCCATATTAAAATTTTCAGAACAGCTTAGATTTTCTGATAGTTCAGAAAGTAATATTTAGGTGAATGATGATGACGAGAAGGAGGATGTGGACAGCACACAGTATGTGGAGGACTGAGAGGGAGGACAGCTCCGCCCCTTCATGCAACTGTGGTACCAAATGAATGACAGGGATGGAGTAGTCACAGCCAGATAGGTAACTCCAGTGGAGAGAGGTAAAGGAGGAAATGTGTCTTTCAATTTTGTCATGTATTATGAATTTTGTGATGCATTACCCCAAAAACTGCCCACCAACCGTATCACCATGCAGAAGGAAGCATGCATCTACTCACGAACAAGACGCTCGTGCCATGACAGCGCAAGATTTAAATATTAATGGTGCCCTCCTCAGCTGAGGTGTAAGATTAGTTGACAGGTGTGGCTCAGTAGAAGGAAAATAGTTCCTACATGAAACTGCTCTTGAGTAAGCGGGTAATGATCTATGGAAAGAGACATTGCTGTTGAGCTATTCAAGTGTATTGTTTTCGCGCTTTAAGCACCACAAGCTGAGTGCCATCTAGTTACATTATATTTGAAAGACAGCAAACATCTCTTCAGCCGATAGGTCCACCACTCAGCAACTCACACTAAAACAGTCTAGACTGATTTAGCACTACAGGCTGATTTTGGGGTGAACTTTTACTTTAAGTTGCCCATCAAATATTCACATTTGAGATAGTGGGACCAAATCAGTATTTGAATTTTTGCTTTAAAGACTCCAATGAAGCCATTTATCATAATAATCATATCTTCAGTTAGCAGGCTAATCCGGCCATGACTACAGTATCTGTACTTCTCCTGTCTGTCTTTAATTCTGGTCTTTCTGTAATATCAGAGGTGGTGTGGTGAACCAGGAAGACTTGTACGAGGCTCTGTCCACTGGACAGATTGCAGGAGCTGGGTTAGATGTCACTGTTCCCGAGCCCCTGCCCACAAACCACCCACTCTTTACCCTCAAAAACTGCGGTGAGTATTAGTGCTCAAACTACTGCTGCTTTTTTTTTTTTTAAAAAAAAGTAACACTAACACTTTATCACAGCGCTCATTTCTCATGGCCTATCATTTGTCTTTTCAATTCTCTCCTCCCACAGTGATTCTCCCACATATTGCTAGTGCCTCTTATACCACCCGTAATGGCATGTCTGCTCTGGCGGCAAACAACCTCCTCCTCGGTCTGCGGGGGGAGCCGATGATCAAAGGACTCAAACTGTAACTAGTGAATGCTTGGACATCCGTATCTAGTTATTCTTAATAAAATTAAAATAAAACTATGACTTTGTATGTGTGGAATGATATGCTTCCTTATTTGTTTACATTTTAATCTTCAGTTCTTTTAGAACTTCAGTACTGATTCAGCTCATATTTCATAAAAATGTCGCAGCAACAAAGCAGAATTTCACTGTTTTTTTATTCAGTCTATACAACAACTGAACATACTGTACAGTCTTCATAGCCTTCAACAGTAAGAGACAAACACTTAGTCCTCTCATGGTTACACTATGTTAGGTATACAGAAAAAACACAGAGATACTTCAGATTTGGCATATCAACAAAGCCCGGCTTTTCAAGCTAGAGGGCATAAGGCAGTGACGTTCGTAATCAATTTAGGCCTTCTGTATATCGTAAAGGTTTGGCATTTCATACAGGGGAAATACGGTCAGTGCATTTTCAGAGATTCACATTAACTGTTTTCGCAACAGCTGTAGAAGACAGCACCTTGATAGTCCTCGACAGGGCACTGTGTGGAGGCCATTTTGGAGGACTGCTTCTCTCCTTCACCTCATCACCTCTACAACTCTGTACTTCTCAAGAGCATCTCCCTCTTTCCAGAATGTGGAGGAGGCTTAACGTGAGTGAGGAACACAGACAAGCAGATTTGAGATTTAGCCGTCAGTGATGATTTTAATTTCTGTGGCCAGGCTTCAACATCGCTACTGACTCCATGGTGTCAAGAATGACAGGGTCATTTAACAGTGAGTTAGCTCGTGTTTACAGGGAGAAGCATCCTACAAGGCAATTATTCTTCTGAAGTGAAAAGCCAAGATTATCCATTAATGTATGTGTCAAATAAAATGATTACAGGCTAACAGTGTCTTGACTCTACAGTACAATAAGGTGCCGACTAGAAATGGAAGCAATGACCGCGTGGTTCTCACTGACAGTGTAGATGACACGATACAGCAAGCAATAAAGTATACAAAAAGTCAAACATGTATTGTACTTTTTCATTTTGGTTCACTAAAACAGAACTCTACAACAATGCATGAACACTGATTTCAATTAACCATCTGTTTACCGATGAAGCTCTTATTTACAACACGCAGGGAGTCAGGCATCTGAGCCTGGATTGATGTAAAAATCCTTTATAGTATGCTATGCAAATTTGCAAATTTGGATTCCTTCGCAGCATGTCTGTGATGTTTTTCAATTTTATGTAAATCGTCAATTGAAACACAGTTGTCAAACTTACAGTACATGACAGAAAGTTACAGGTAGACATTAAAATACACTTACATATATAAAAAACTGCTAAAAAAAAATTAATATTTAAAAAAATGACAGGAGACCCTGTAAAATCTTTTCTGAATTTTCCCCCATGTGTATTTGCGGAATTGGAAATTGAGTGTTACTCCTGCCAGCAAATATGCTACAATCTTTAGCTTGCAAACTCATCCTGATGACAGTGTAAAGAAGGGGAAAACCCATAAGGGCTTGTACGGTTGGATAATTGCAATACAGCAATGTTTTTACATTTTCACATAGTTCGACATTCCAGTAAATGTATTAGTTATAAAAACAGGATGATCTGTCTAAGTGCTTTCGTAACAGATGCAACATTAGCTGTATAAAGAGACATGTATAAAGCACTGATATCAAGTACAGTAGCAAACATATACACAATGCTTAGTTCTTCAGGAGTTGTTTCGTCTCTCCTCCAAGAGAAAAATGATGAAACCAACCACAAATGTGCGATATTTACATTTCTAAAACACTTTTCAAACCGTGCTGAACCTCAGCAAACTGTCTGCTTCAGACGACTGTGCCTCTCAGCACAACTTCATTGCCCTTTTAATAAAACACACATATTGAACACACAGGAACACCAGCGACAAGGGAACCTGATGTCAGCACACTTGTTGACCACAGCTGAAATGATGTGGCCGTATCCAGTCAGTGACCAATAAGGAGGGAAAGTAGCTGAATGCCATATTTTATACAACTGGAGTTTCGCACATCATGAGACAAAATAAGGTGCATTTACAGCGCATGTTCCTGTGAAGATATCTGGGTATTAAAATGGCATTATAATGCAGTAGTATATCAATAGTACTTTTTTTAAAAAGAGCCTGCAAGGCCCATGAATGCAGATTTGTTTCCAGCTTTTAGTACAAAGATGGTGTAAGTTGAAACTTTTCTCTCCTTCATTGCTTGCCATAACAATGGGACTTAACATTAAGGTTAAAATAATGCTGCAGAGATGATTTTTTTTAATAGGCCAACCTGGACGTTGACATTGCCCTGGTTCCCTCAACACAAAGCAAATGGAATTTTCCACTGGATCTTGGATTACTGCAGAAAATAACCTCTGTGGCAAAACAAAAAAGATATTTGAATGATATTTGAATGTTTTGTTTAGCAAGATATTCTTCTGTATCCACCACGGCAAGGCTGTGAAGTCATTTTCATCATGACACACTGTGGTCTCATTGAGCCATTACTTTTTTAAGACACATAGAAGCTTCAAAATTCATGTGTTGGGTATTTACTAATGTATTTTATATTTGAAAGTCTCTTGAGCTTGTGTTAACCACAGACGATATTTCAGGCATCTAACCAAATACCAGTTTAAAAAGCCCATTTCCTTCTAGATGAGGAAACAGGAAGTGCAAAAAGTGCTGACTCATTTCCAGGTTTTAGGACTTATTCCTGCAGCACTTTGTAGCTCTACCTGGCAAGCCCAAATTTTGGGAAGAGGTTGATCACAGCAACTCAAAGTTTACCATTCCTCCAAAACTTGAACCTGTCAAACTACATGTATAAATGTTTGTAGTCACAGGAAGTGTGAAGGCTCCATCAGTGCAAAGTGACTCAGGGCTAGGGTTGTGGTCTAACACTGACCCTGACCCTTATTCTCAACTTTAACTGTGCTCAGAAACACTTCTGATCATGCTCGTCAAAGGTGCTTGGACTGAAAGGCAACTAGGGGTAAAAAATTTGACTTGACTCTGTCGCTGCGTATGCATGACTGCCCGTTATAACCTACTTAGAAATGTTGAACTTTTTTTTTTTTGGGGGGGGGGGCTAATGCCTGTCCTAGGCGACAATGTTTATCACTTCAAATTTCATCACTTCAGTCAATAAAAAAATCTGGTTTATATCACTTGTCCATTTTCACTGCATACCAACAGGGTCAAAAAAACAAGTACAACACTTGAGTCTCTGTCTGTTTCTCTGTTAGCAGAACTTGCAAAAAGTGACAGAATTCAGCATTACCTCAGCCCGCCTTACAGGACTGCATCTGACTCTACCCACCTTTCTGTAGGGTGGAGCATCAAGACCACACAACCACTTACAGACATTATATGTGGCACCCGAACTGCATCTGAATCAGTTAGTCCACAGTCTATATGTGCCCTTGCACAGAAAAAGACATAGTCAATACACAAGATTACGATGACTCAACAGTCTAATGTGGGATGCTGCTACATGTTTCACAGATGTGCGATGAAAACCCTACACATAAACACACTATTATACATGATATTTGTTCTAAATGTTGGTGCTGCTCAGCTGCCAGAGAGTGTTAGTATGTCAAATATGCTCCTGTAAGTATACCACTAACTACAGATGTTCAGCATCAAGGGATCACCTCACCAGATCTACATTTCACTGAACAAGAGAGCCCGTATGATGCCTTTTAAAAAGACACCATAGCCTACACTGGCTCGGATCTTATTATGCAAGGTTCATGAGATGCAAGGAAACTGGTATATCCTCATAATACACTCATGATTACAACGGGAGAGTATACAGTGTATATCTGTAGTTCTCTTTATGATGAATCCATAACAACGAATGTGGTAGCTTTGCATGTCAATAACTTCAGCCGAGTTAACAGTGTGGGTTTCTCCTGGAAAATAAGATGCATGATGAGAGATCCCTATCTTTGGTCTGTCATCAGGACAGAACAGCTGATCAGATCCTGCTGCTCTGTCACAACTTCAGAAAAATTTTTGACTTTAAATTCAGCCCATCACTGATTCCTAATGTATTCAATCTGTCACCCTGCTCCACTATGATGCGGTGACCTCAGGCCTACAGCAGAGCATTGGACATGTTACTGTTCTGCCAGCGCAAACAGGTGGTCTTGGAATGCTTGTACAGGTGGGAGGACTGGCTGAAGCGCTTTCCACACTTGAGACATGCGTAGGGTTTCTCTCCTGTGTGGACGCGGATGTGTTTCTTACAGTCGGTCAGGGTGAGGAAGGTTTTGCAGCAGATTTTACAGGCGTATTTCCGATCTCCCTCCACCACCAAGACGTTGTGCTCCGACAGAGCCTTCTTGCACTTGGACAGGACGTCTGCTGAAGCGCGGGTCAGCTGTGGGGGGAGGGAGGTGGGCCTGCTGTTGTTCATCTCAAATCCACCGCTCTTGTTTAGAAGCAGAGGATTTGACAGACTCGAGGAGGAGGAAGAGGCGGCATCCTGGAGAACACCACCTTCTTCTCCTCCCATGCCAGTGGTCATTTTTGGAGCGATACGTCTGTAACCTGGGTACCCAAGAGCAGCGGCAGTGGCTCCCCCTGCTCCTCGCGTTGGTCTCCCCATGGAGTGAAGCCCAAGACTGGAGCGCTGAAAGTCCAAACCAAAAGGATCTACCCCGCCACGCCCTCCGCCCCCACCTCCCCCATTTCCCCTAGGGTTCCCTAAACCATCATGGAGAGGGCGGAGGAATAGGGAATCAGCTTGTAGGTTGTCTCCAAAATTGTTGCGACTCTCGCTTCCGCGTGGGCTTGACTTCAGAAGAGAGGAAGAAGCAGAGCCAGATGGCCCAGCAGCTTCCTGTCTGAGCAGGAAGTGATGTCCAACTGAATCGCCAGTTGTTGTGTTGGGGAGGTCATCCTCTCCGGCAACCAACCCTGCCCCACTTCCGAAATCCTTCGGGCTGAGGAAGCTAGAAATAGTAAAACCAGGTTTGCCACCCAGTCCGCTACTACACCCAAAACCTCCTCCGACTCCGGCGCCTCCTCCCATGCTGCTCTTGAGGAGTAGCTGGGAGCTGGGCTGCAACAGGGAGTCGGAGCTGGGTTGGGGTTCAGAGGTGAAGCTGTGGTCACTGCTCTCTGGGCTCAGCTCTGCTTTCTCCTCCTCCTCCCGGCCTCCTGGCTCTGCTGGGTCGCTGCCTTCAGCCTGCGATGTCACATCACTGATTTCATCAGTCGGCTCCGGCGAACTGAGCGGCTCGCATTTCACCACCACCTATGTAAAGCAAAGATGGAGTTTCATCTCAGGCTAAAGGAGATTTAGACAATAGGTAAAGTAGAGCAGCATGATTTGCACGTGCATATGTGTTAAATACTTTTGTGACTGTCAGTTAGCCTCAACTTGTACAGACCAATATGTTCTTTAATAAAACATACAAGTGATTTAAGAAAATATTTCGCAAAACAGCTTCCAAATAGTGTTTGACTTAAATCCAAACACGATTTCTTTTTTGGTTGTAGAGGTTTTCATTATGATTTAAAGGGATACTTCAGATCTTTTGAAGAGGGGTAGTACTTATCCATAACCAGTATATTACCTATATTAGGTGGCAGCTGGCGCGTCCCCAGTTTAGAGAAGCAGGCAAGAGTATGGACATGGAAGTTTAACAACATACTGCTGTGGAGAAGTCGGCAACAAAACCTATTTTAGTTACCTAAAACGAGTCCCACCTACAAAAATCAATATCAGTTTAAGTGAACATGGTATTTAATATGTTTTCAATATGACAGGGATTTCTGGCATCATTTCAAGTACTGATTGTGAAAAATAAACCATTATAATAACCATTACCATAAAACAGCCAGTGGGAAAATACTTGCTTGATTTATGAATCATAATACATTAATCTAAATAAATGTGCAGTTTAAACATGTTACAAAATTAATACTCTGTTCACCATATCATCATCACGTCTCGCTGATTTATTGAGAGGTTTAAGGGCATTTTTATTTTAAGATTATATGGAGGAAAATTCTCACACTGTGACAGCTGCCTCAGGGTTTTGACATAAGCCTGTGTTGCACCCAACAGTGTGCCATAACCTACATTCAGCTGTACTATTACCCATCTCCTTGAATCACTTCATGTCAAACCTTTTCTGTTACAGTGCGGAGCTGCTGTGTTGACACATAATTGGCAACTACATTAATAGTATCATACAGCTGCCAGCTACCTATTATGTTCTAACTGTTTCATGTCCCATAATGTAAGTACTGACACCGCTCAGTTTGGTAGATTTTTGTTTATTTTCTGCTGATTTCCAACAGCAGGACTTAAATCTATGCAGTGTGTAAATCTTTGTTTTTAACTCTTGTGTGGCTTGTAGCCTTATGTATAGCAATTTATGGGCATACACTATGCTAATAATCAATTCTCACATATACACACCTGCTTACTAACGGATGGCATTAATCAGGTTAAAATAGGGGATTTATGAAAACAAGTTTGTGCAGTTAAGAGAGTTTGCTAAATTTAACTTGGAACACACGTACCTCACCAAAAAAATGAGACATTTACGATATAAAAAAATCTTGTTGCATGAGGCTTAATGAGAGTTACTGCGTCACCACAACAAAAACATGAAGCCATATCTTTACCTTCTGTTCCTGTTCTTCTGCCTCCTCCTCCTCTTCCCCAGATTTGATCTTCACCCCTGCTCTGTTGACCTGGTGTTCCTGGTGTTCCTGGTCTTCCATGTCCTCCTCCTTCCTCACCCCTCCCTGCATTCTCCCCAAGTCCTCCCCCTCACAATGTCCACTGTCTGACTGGCTGGGCATTTGAGGATCATCTTGGGACACCCCTACCAGGCCAGTGATTGCAGCATCCAATTTGGATTCATCTCCCATCTTGTGGGAGTCTGGGGAGAGCAGTGCTCCTTCTTCTCGCTCTGCGTTCACTGCTTCTTCTCCTAACAGCCCCAGGTTAGGGGCAGAGGGGCGCTGCCTCTGCCTGGGTCTCTCCTCTGACAGCCCTAAGGCCAAAGAGGGCTTACGCTTGTGGAAGCGTCGGATTGGGAAGGAGGCCCTCTGTTCGACCACTCTGCTGCCACCTCCATTTCCAACTCCGTCCTCCTCCATCCCGCCCAAAGCGGAGCTCACCAAGCTGAGCCCCAGCTGCTGTAGGAGGAAGGAGCGCTGCAACTTTGATGTGGCAGCGTTGGCTGCGAGGTTAGCATTAGCTGCTAGAGTAGGGTTCACTGTCAAATCTGCGACTTGTTGCTGCTGCTGCTGCTGCTGCTGCTGCCTGTGCCTCTGCTGCTCCAGCTGAGGGTGGTGATGGGTGGGTCTGTCGGATGAGGGGGACATAGGCAGGGTGCGCGTGGTCAGGTAGTGTTTGCAGGCCTTGACTACATTGTTGAGGTGCAGGTGTGAGGCTGCGAGGAGGATATCCATGACGTTGCTCTCCCCCAGCATCAGTGTTGAGGTGTACATCATGTCCACCAAAGCTGCAAACGCTTCAGCTGTCACCACCTGCAAGTTCACAGGAAGCTGATTGATCTTGCTGCCATGACTTAAAACAGTAGCATCACAGAGTTTCAAAGGGATAGTTCTGTTTTTTGAAGTGGGGCTGTATAGGGTACTTATTCATAGTCAGTGTACAACATACAGTAGTTGGCAGTTGGCAGCCACCCAGTTTGAAGAAACTGGCCAAAGTACTGACATGGAAGCTGAGCAATTTACTGCTGTGGACGGAGGCAGCAACAAAACATATTTTAGCCACCTAAAAATATCTCTAACAGTTTAAGTTTACGCTATATTGAGACTATTTTCACAGCTTTGCTTTTCTGTCAGGCAGCCAAATCCAATGGGGATGGCCGACTGACATCTAATGTATGTAATACACTGTCTATGGATAAGTACCTCAAACAACCCCACTTTAAAAGATTGGTACTTTATCTTTAAAATAAATAATTTTAACTGAAATACACTCTGCACTTATCATCTGAAGTTGAAGAGTCACTCCCTCCTTAACTCCCACTGTTGATAACCATCATTGAATATCATCATTCTTGCCCTCTTTTACACAATACTGTTAAGTTTCTCACCTCGCTGTCCAACTGGATCATGTTCATGCTTGCATCTCCCTCTGCGACTGTGAACAGGGCTCTGAAGTGGGTGCTGCAGGCTGCCAGCACCGAGCGGTGGGCCTTGAAGTGTCTGCTGCCCACCACGATGACGCAGTCCCACAGCTGACCGTGGACACGCTGATAGTTAAGCTGCTGGAAGATCTGCTCGAAGTGGCCCGGGAAATCCAT
Organism: Epinephelus fuscoguttatus; assembly: GCF_011397635.1. Classification (NCBI taxonomy): domain Eukaryota; kingdom Metazoa; phylum Chordata; class Actinopteri; order Perciformes; family Serranidae; genus Epinephelus; species Epinephelus fuscoguttatus. The sequence goes on along the minus strand of NC_064754.1, from coordinate 40,695,513 downwards.
GGCCCTAAAGACAGAGACAGGCAAAGGTTAGAGGTGGCTGAACAGGGAGAGAGAAAAAATCATACGTCGTAAAGCTGAAGCCATTAGTCAATGGACATAAGTTAGGCTGACTTAGGCCTAGTCTGCCGGAGGACCCCTCTATAATACACCGGGCCCCTTCTCTCCTTCTCTCTCTCTCTCTCTCTCTCTCGTATCCTATTACTGCATCTAGCTAACTCGGCCATTCTGGATGTCACTAACTCGGCTTCTTCTCCGGAGCCTTTGTGCTCCACTGTCTCTCAGATTAACTCATATCACAGCGGTGCCTGGACAGCGTGACGTGTGTGGTTGTGCTGCTGCCGTGGTCCCGCCAGATGCCTCCTGCTGCTGCTGCCATCATTAGTCATTAGTCACACTTCTTCTGTTATTATACACATATGATTATTGTCACACATGTATACTGCCAGGTATTAATACATACTTTCAACATATTGTACCATAGTAGCCAGAACTATAACTATAATATTATTACTTTCAACAATGTTGTTGTAAGATACTGTCATTACCTGCATCTCTCTCTCTCTCTCTCTCTCTCTCTCTCTCTCTGTGTCATATGGATTACTGTTAATTTATCATGTTGATCTGTTCTGTACGACATCTATTGCACGTCTGTCCGTCCTGGAAGAGGGATCCCTCCTCAGTTGCTCTTCCTGAGGTTTCTACCGTTTTTTTCCCCGTTAAAGGGGTTTTTTTGGGGAGTTTTTCCTTATCCGCTGTGAGGGTCTTAAGGACAGAGGGATGTCGTATGCTGTAAAGCCCTGTGAGGCAAATTGTGATTTGTGATATTGGGCTTTATAAATAAAATTGATTGATTGATTGATAACATTTATCCATAATTGTTTTGATATCTTTTAAGTCATTTGTAAATGGACAATGACAAACATCTTTAACACTCCAAAGCTGAGTCAAGGAATCGCTGTGAAGATGGCCATGCTGGTTCTCCCTCGCCAAAATTTAGCCTCTCACCTGAGGATATCTGAATGAAAATCAAGTCGACCCTTTACAGATATGTCCACTGTATGCTAATCCCATGCAGTTTAGGGCAAAAACCATGCAGCTCTTTGCATGCAGTATAGATGTGTTATTTTGGCCTAATGTATTTGAATATGTCTGCATACTGGGGTCCATAAACAGTCTCAGAAATGCATAAATTGGGTATGACTAAATAGCTGAGACCCTTGTGGATTTAGTAAGCCCAAATTTATTCATATATAACCATGTTAGCCCCCACAGCAGCTATTTCATTATAGTGAGATTATTATAGTGACCTCTAGGATAATCACAGCTTCATTAAGCTGTATAGCCACAAACTAGAGATATTGAGCATTCACAGGATAGATGGCTTTCATAGGTATATCAACAATAAGGGGGTGTACCAGCAGTTTCCCAGAATATAAGTGCTTACCATCTCCTTGGAGAAAAAAAATGCAAATCTTACAGAAATCTCCAAATATCAACAGTTTTTGATACCAAATCACAGCATGGATTTTTCCTCTGGTGTTCCTCAGGGTCTTGGTGTGTTAATGCGATACTTTGGGTGGATTTTGACCATTTTTATCAACTCTCAAGTGGTCAAATATGGTTAAATACAGCAACAAATTTGTGTAACAAATGGTATCAACCCAAAAATTGCTCTAACAATTTATGAGACGTAAATGAGCATGGGAATACTTCCATCATAATGTTCTAAGCCCCTATACACTCTAAACTTTCAACCTTTGAAAAAGCACCTATATAATGTTTACTACAGAGTTAGGACTAGAACAACCTGACACACAGTGCTACGCTGCATCTCAAACTAATCTTCAGGTCCCCAGCTTTCAGATGATGTATACTAAAGATCCCCTGCCCCCCCACTAAAAGACAAAAATGTGTCTATGGTGGGTCTCACAGGGTTAATCCTCGGATTAACTGACTAACGAAAACATGATTTACAGAGTGCACAAATGATGGAAGCCTAAAGAACAGTATGTGCAGTATAGATGGAAGTACATGTGGGTTTTGAGGAAGGTTTTACACAGATACAGAGGGTTTATATGCCAGTTTTGTTGGAGAAGATGTTGATAATGTTATTTGGGTACTATTACAAAATAACTAAACCGAGGCATTATTCTGGGGTCCGACAGATTAAGATGGCCTTCAACAAATTCCAGTGAGATTATTAAACAATGGGGACACAAAGCTATGTTTTACAGTTGGTTAAATTCCTTGCCGTTGTTATTTAATATGCTGTGAAATAACTCACACTTTAGTCAGTCCAACTATTTGCTGTTAGCGTTACTAGCGCATTGATCACACAGTAAGTTAGCTACAGGGGATAGCGTGCAGCGTCAGATGGGATGGATGTAGCTAACAAGTCCAGTTTGGCTAACACATGACCAGTTAGCTAGTTAAAGTAACTAGCTACGTTACCATAGCATTCTATTGTTATGACGGTAAGATAAGGGAGCTAGTATTAACTAGCATTACCTTGAATTTCCCGAAGCGCAGGTGACAAGAGGCAGAAACAAGAGGCCCTGACCACAGACTGACAAGGCTAAAGTTAGCTGGCTGCTGACCAGCAAATTAACGTAGCTACAACAGATACGGTAGCATACGGTCAGCTGTCCGCACCGCTCGTTTATATCGAAGTAGCTTTTTCCCCCATTAAATGTAACAAAAGCTGGCTAACATTTCTCCTGCTACATCCCACACGTCCCCTGCGGTCCCACTACCTGACACTTTGCTCGCATTGAATGGTTTTTCTGTGGGGGCGAGAGCTGCCACTGATGTGCGACTCGCGGTGACCGTTTGTCTCGAGTAGCTGTCTATCAGGGTCACCCCCCAGTCACCGTCAGCTAAACAACTACCGTCAATAAAGCATACAACGAGTGCCAGTCGTTATCCGGGTCCGATACGCTTGTTATAATCTGCAATCATTGATTACACTCAGACGGGTTTTCCCAACCAGACTCACAGGGTGGCGCTGTGCTTCACTTCCATACCCGTGACCTCGCCGAGGTGAAGGGTTGCAGTTACACGTTTCACCACAGGGTGTCGCTGTTGCAGCTTCAGAGCCAAAGATTATAGCGCGTGTTCACCCTCTGAGTTCACCCTGAGGAAAAACACTCTACTCTCTTCCCATGTGGGTTAAGCATTTATTTTATAATTGATCAACTACGTTTAAGACGGAATTTATTGTCCTCTTCCTTACATTAGTCTATAATATCAGTCTATATTAATGCACATCTTAATAGGGACCAATTCATTGTATTTTTTTCCCAGTTCTTTATTCATGTTTCTTTATGCAGCAAAACACTAAAGCAAATTCTTTGTATGTGAAAATAAACCAGATTTTGATTAAAGGCAATTTCACATAGGCCTACACAAAATAAATGTTTGAAGACTTCCCTCATATAAATATATATGATATGTAGATTATTGCAGACTAAAAACAAACAACAAAGTATGTACATAATTGTGTTCAGAGTTTTTGTTTAATTTGTTGTCTGGTAAATCTGCTGAATAATAGGATTCTATTCATTTGTTTACCCCGTTCACCTTAAGGTGCGTCCCCTAAACATTTACAATAATGCAGTTTCCATTCTGTGTCTTCTTCTCCTTATTATTATCATATTACTTTTGTTTATTTACTATATTTTACATGATTTGGAATACGGCTTGTATGTAATACATGTTGATCTAGCTGCTGAATTATGTTTGTGGATACATTTCAATAAAAAAACAGCTTTAGTATGAATACTAGCATTTGTATCATGAATCATAATGCAATGGCAATTACAAAGAGATCAAAGAAAATCAAATAACATAAATTATATTAGAGTTCATATAACAACAGTAAGGTGATAAGGTTTATTTAGTTGTCATTTTACAACACATGGTTGCATAATGAAATGTAAGTTAAAGCCCCTTGATCCTAAACACACATATACAAACACACCTATATAAAATATTTAAATTGAATAGAATTAAATGAAATAAAATAAAACAATACGGTTACTTATATACAAATCCTCATTGACTTATGATGTACAACTGTCTAAAAATATAGCACTCATGGTATTAATGTACATAAGTTAGCACTGAGGAACACATTCCGTATCGGTTTTCAATGAGTCATTGTATCTTGGCCTGAACGAGACTCTTGGCGAACACGGAAGTACAAAGGGGTGAAGCGAACACGGAAGTACAAAGGAGTGAAGCGAACACGGAAGTACAGAGGAGTGAAGCCTCTTGCGTCAAACTCATGACAACAACCATGGCTGCCTCCTGTTCGTTGGTGTGTTGTGAACAGGACAGGGAGTCCGACAAAGCAGTTATAGGTGACTGTCTCACATTTGTTGGCTATGAAAACCTTTTAGAAAAATATTTTCATTGTATTTGTGTCAGGAAAATTTAGGTCGTGCTCAGTTTCTCTATTTTAAACACTTGTTTGCACGGCACACGTGGGTGCTAGCAACAGAGCTAGCTGTTCAGTGTTGTGCCTGACGTTAAATATCTCAAGAGGGGAAACAGCGTGAGTATAACGTTATTCATGACTTTGGTTTATCTTTTTTTCACAGTCCGCTTCTCAAACGGCAGCGTGAAAAATGCAGGCAAACTGGACATAACCATGTACAAGAACACAGATGAGAGTAACCCCAGAAAGAAGAGCAGACGGATAATGGTAAGAAAGATAGCGGACTGCATTCATCCTCAGCACTATGTATTGTCACTGTATCTTACATTCAGAAGACTCTTTCAGGTTGTGCAGCTCTACTTGAAGCTCTTTGATGACTGCTTTGCTTCTGTTTTGTCTGTCCAGGTTGCTGAAACAAACAGACTGTCCTATGTTGGGAATAATTTTGGAGCGGGGTCCATGAGATGCAACAGCCTTTGCAAGTAGGTTTAAATAGCTTCTTTTTAGATGTGTGACTTCAGCACAACTGCCACCGTGGAGAGAAGTATTGAGTGTGATGTTTGGTATCTGTTCAGATATTATGTCGGAGTGCTGAACAAACAGACAATGCAAATGGAGGTGCACAGTGCTCAGATCTTCAACATGCAGCCTGCTATACCAGGAGAGACAACAGAGGCTGCGAAGCCCCAGGACACTACTCAGACTTACAGAGAGAAGGTACGATGATTTGATCTGGCCTGTTTTCCTCATCACAAGACAAAAATGGGCTCAGATAAGAATGAAGTTGGCACTAATGTCTTACTGTAACATTTTGTTTTTAGGTTGACTCATTGATTGAGGCGTTTGGCACCAACAAACAGAAGAGAGCTCTGAGCTCCCGCAGGCTGAATCAGGTGGGCAGTGATACCCTGCATCAAGCAGTGGCTAAGGCTGCCACCAACGTGATCGACCAGAAGGGTCTGGAAGGTAAGCTACATGCAGTTATGGAGACTGGAGTCAGTGGTGAATGTCTGCCAGGGGCGTAAAGTGGGGGGCCAGTGTCCCCTTCCCTACTTTCGACGCACTTGCTCAGACAATACCTATCTTTGAATTCAGCCTCTACAGAGTACTGTTCTTTTGTCAATTTGTTTATCATATTTGTCTTGTCTTTTCCCCTCAGCTCTACAACAGGAAGTGGCTGAGACAGAGGCCCAGGGAGACCTGGCTCTTCATCTGCCTCCCTGCAATGCAAACGCTGACAAACCTGAGAACGTCTACCTATTTGACGATCGTATCCTTCATTTTGTGTGTGTGTGTGTTTTTGTTAAAAATGGGATGCGAAAACTGTAGATGGCGGAACAGATAATGTAGTTGGAGGTGTAAGGTTGCAGCAGAGTAGTTTTTTCATATCTCCATCCTTAATTAATATCCACAGTCCTGAGTCCTGTGGAGTTTGGGGCTTTGGAACAGGCTGGCTCCAAGATGGCTGCACTCACCTCTGAGGAGCTGCAGAAGATGAGAGATGATGGAGGGTAGGGTGATAAAGGGCTCGTGCTCACTGAGACATTTACATTTTGTGTCTTTGCATTCTCACTTTTATTTCTACTTTTCCTTTTTATGTAAGGTGCTTGTGTGTTGTAAAGCTCCTGGAGAACATGCCAACTGCCGTGGAAGAAGCCAGAGATAAAACAGCACGCTGTGCCTTTTACCTTTCTATGCTCCTCAAACTGGCACGGCAGAAGAACATCACCCGCAAGTGTAAGTCATGTTGTTTGCCTTCATCATAAATTTATTAAAAATGTTCCTACAGACATCTCTGCAGCACAGACTCATTGCGACTTATGTTTCCATGTACAGTTGGGCAGGAGGAAGGCTGTCCTCGCATCATTCAGAGCAAACTGCTCAAAACATTCACCATGGAGACTTTTAACAATGGCAGGTATGATGGAACTTTTGCATGTTTTTTAATCTAATAAAGTATCTGCAGGGACAGCATCAGCTTTTATATAGTAAGCGTCATGTGGACATGTAATACATAACCACTAGGATGTGCCTTGAATTTAATTTGTTTGAGTGAAATTTGCAACTTACTTATTTAAAATCCATTGAAATCACTGTTCACTTTCCATGCCACATCTCAGATTACTATGAACAAAAATAGCTATACATTTGTCTCTTACACTGTTTTGCACCACTTTAACACCTGGATATATTTGTTTTCTACAAACACACTGTACACATACTGTAGGTTTACCAATATATTTGCGTGTATTTGTTGCACAGATTTTATTAAAAATACATTTTCTCTGGATTGGCTTCTCAGTCTTTCATATAAATGCACAGAAATGTCACTTTATCACCTTCACCTTGTCCTTTTAGGGTCCAGAACATGGTGTCAGCATCAATGCGTGCCAAATTAGCAGCTTACTCTCTGGCTCTGCTGTTGCATATGAGTCACATGACTGCTGACCTCACATTACTGCACCGTGACCTGGGAATCACTGAGGCCAGGTAAGATAAAAAAGGCCAAGTCTGCATTTACTTTTGTAAATTTATGCATGTGCATTGTTTCTTAAATGTGTATCAAATTGTGTTGCAGTATGTTTATACTTCACCTGCACAGTGACCACTTGTATATCAGTTACTCGCTGTGTGTTACTGTGAATTTGTTGAGGAAAACTTTTTTTTTTCACGTCCTTCCACGTCAAACGGAGAATCCAAAAAGGTGAACAATTTTCATAAATTAAGTTAATGGGAACCATGTATAACTATAGTAAAACTATATTGAAACATCTGTTTACAAACTCCCACACGACTCTTGCAGTGTAATCCAAGTCTCATTTATCCAGTCATATGCTTAGCACTTCCCGAACAAATGCATTTTCACTATACATTACTATTTAAAACACATCAGTACAAACAATCTTATGCATGGCAGAGTAGCGTACCTGGACACATGTGCTGTTCGTAGGTGGAAGTGTTTTATATTGTAAGATTTTAATGAAAATTCATGGGTTTTGGAAGTTCTGACCACACAACTGGATAAACGAGACCTGGATTTCACTGCACAAGTTGTGTAAGAATTTATAAGCTGATGTTTTGATATAGTGTTGTTGTTGTTAAACATGGTTAACTTCAGTTCATGAAAGATGTTTACCTTTTTTTGGATTCTCTGTTCACTGTGGTGGCGTGTAAATAAAACAAAGTTGTCTTCACAAAGTCACCATAACAGGATGAGTAATTTACATACAAATGGCCGTTTTGGGTTTAAGTATTCTTTTAATAAACACAATGTTAGTGCTAAATCAGTGATTCTCAACCCAGGGTCCGGGAACCCCCAGGGATCCTTGAGGGAGTTTCAGGGGATTCCTAGAAAATGGGGAATAGTTTATTTTCACTATATTTAATTCACTATAGAAGTGAGCCCAATGTGACCAAGAGTTATCATAAGAGTAACTACTCTGATCATGGGTTTCACTTCCTCCATGGTTATCTTCCTCAACTTAAGTGCAAAGAGCAAAAACAAGCTTTCTAGGATTGTCAGTGTTGCAGGGAAAGTGATTGGCAAGTCACAGAAACAACTCAGCAATATATTTGACAGAAACATACATATAATTGTCCATGCCTCACATCCATTACACTCCAGTCGCAACATATATAGGAAATTCTTTATTCCCTATGCCATACAGGCGATGAACACAGACTGACTGTCAGGGAACACTACTGTTTTATAAGCTGTGCTCTTGTTTACTATTTATACAACTTATTGCTCTTATCTGCCTATTTATACTGTTGTAGCATATATATTGTAAAATTGTAAGCTTTTAATCATGTATTGTGTTGTGTTAAGGGAAGCAAAATATAAATTTCCAATGAGGTGGACAATAAAGTTATGTATCTGTCTTTCTGTAGCACACAATTGTAAAATTTCGTTCTGAAATACATCTAACAACCCAGATCCAAAAGAGTCTTATCTAATGGGGTTCTGTTACCTAGTGTGTATCAAGTAGGGGTCCTTGACATGAAAAAAGGTTGAAAGTCACTGGTTTAGTAACAGTGGAAGACTATTTGTTATGGTCCATGGTCTTGACTCAGCTGCATGTATTTATGTAAAAAAAGATTTGCTTTCTTTCTGCTTGTGGTCATTCATCACATTTTGAGCTGACACATGATCACACCGCATAAAACTGCCACTTTCAATATGTGGTTTAGTAGAGGAAGTCAAGTATAAATGTCACTGAAGTGACTGATCTTTCTGTGTCTTCCTACAGGATGACTGAAGTAGCAAAGTCAATGGGCCTGACCCTAATTAAACCATACAGAGGAAAGACTGAGGAGGCTGGACTGCAGGACACAAACCGGCAGGCCTCTCTTGTTCTACCTCTGGTCAAATATGATCAGTTCACGGAGCGACGAAAACGCAGGAAAATGCACTGAAGATCAGGATGAGAAAAGACAGTAATTGGATAGAGAGTAAGGACTATAAGAATTAGAAATGCAACAAACAAGAGCTGTTTATGAATGCATTTTGTAGACAAATAAAGTGGTGGACTTTGACTTGTACATGATATCATTTTTAATGCTTACTGTGCAAGATACAAAAAAAGCAGTGATGAGCTTTAAACAAATTCTAGATGAAAGAAAACATCTAGCTGATACAGTCAAACGTATAGGCACATTTGTAGACGGCACATATTGCACACTGAGCTTCATTTTTCCTGGAATGCTAACTTGTCATCCCTCAGTGAATTTCATGAAGTCAAAGAAAGGTGAGGTGCATCCCATGTTAAAAACACACAGGACATGATTCGAAAAACAGACTAACTGTAAATAGCTCTGTGCAAGAAGCAGAAGCTTAAAGGGATTGTTTGGATATTTTTTAAGTGGGGTTGTAAGAGTTAATTACCCATAGTCAGTGTATTACCCTTCACTAGATTTCAGTTGGCACACCCCCAGTTTGGAGAAGCAGACAGGAGTGCTGACATAGAAGCTCAGAAATGTACTGCTGTGAACAAGGGCAGCCGAAAAACGCATTTTAGCCACTTAGAAAAATTACCAGTTTAAATGTACACTACATTGAGAATATTTTCACCTCTTTACCTTGCCTTCAGATAGCCCCCTACCTTTGGCACTACATTTTACATCAGCTGTAAAACTTCCAGGGGATCCAGATTTCACAACTTTTCCAGACCTGGAATATTTTATTATGAAATTCCATTACTTTTCCAGGTTTTCCATGACCGTGGGAACCCTCAACATCCATATTCCTACAAATAAGTACAACTTTACTGTGCACTGTATTATGCTGCAGGTCAACTGTTTGGCTCAGACTTTCAGGAGTTTAGAGAAGAGACAACAAATAGAAGAAAATTAAAAAACTGTGATTATGACAACGGCAAAATGCTGATCACTGTGGGGACAGGACGATACAGAGGAGGAACTTTTACAAAGGGAGACTGATCGAGCCGGCAGAGAATTACAGAATGTATGAAAGTGTAGAATTACAGAAGTTCTATTGTGAAAATGTATTGCTTAAGGAGAGGGCTGTCTGACAACAAGGTGAAGTGGTGAAAATACTCTATGGCATCCACTTAAACTGATAAAGATTTTTTAGATGACTTTTTAAAATTTTGCTGCTGCCTGTTTAAAGCAGTACATAGCTTTCATGGTGATACTGTCTGCTTCTTAAAATGAAGTGTGCTCTACTGCAGATAATACACTAACAATGGACAAGCACATCACACAGCCCCACTTCAAACAATCCGAACTATCCCTTTAAGTTTAGCTTTGTTTTCTGTTTTGTTTTTCTGCTTTTTTGCATATACACTTCACACTATGACAGCTCCTTCCCTAGCTACAACCAGTCATTGAATAAAAAGTCCAACAAGGCACAGCTGTACTTTGTAGCACGGTTGAAGCTGGCATCTCTAAAGCCTTTGACTCCTGCTAGGATTTATAAAAAATGTGCACTTCCCAACCAGCGAGTCTTGGAAGCAAACTGACGAAACCAACAAAGTCTACAGCAGGTCTGTACATGAATATGAAATCCGAATGGAACAGAACACAATTAAGTTAAAGCTTCAGTATGAAAATGGTTGAATAAGACGAGGGATGATGACGGCTTCACTTCAACAGTCCATGATTGATGAGTGCACTGGCATTTAATCATAAAATTACAAAAGTCTGATTTCAGATTTACAAACTGTGCCACCCTTATGTACTGCAAGGTGGATGACCCCTTTAGTGGTTATACTCAGAGCAGCCTCTTACTTCTTTGACAGTTGCTCAACCTCAACAAGAGGCCATGATTTTGGAAGGTCTTCTTTGAGGAAGGTCAGAGTGTTCCAAATGTACGATGTACACCATTTCAAAAGCGACCAGATGCTGACCTCTTTAGAAAGTCATTCATATTGGTTTCTGAGTGCCTGCCAGCATTCACAGGATGGAACAGAACATGCTGCCACTGTGGCAACCGCTTTCTACGGTGGCGCTGATCCTGGTCGTCATGGAAATTCCAAGTCTGGAGGGATACTGGGATGAGGAGAGGCCAGAAGGGGCGCTGGCCAGCGGACGAGGTGGAGGGTTTTCCAGAACCCAAGGAGGAGCAGATGGAGAGCTACAGAATGCAAAGAGACAAACAGTAAGATGAAATGAGATGGTTTTTAGACAGAAGGATCAGAAGCAGTGCAGATGTTAAACCTGCAATAACTGATTTTTTGAAGTCATGAACACAACACTGACATATCACCCTTTTAAAATGATATGGTGAACTTGCCAACAAACGTTTATGTACACATCCAGCATTAACAGAGCAACATCATTCATTTGGAGTTGTGTTTCTGTCCAGCTGACAAATTTAAGTCCAATATTCACTCAGTTTCAGCTCAGCTTTTGGTCTGTACCAAGTCTTGTGGGGGTCTTTAGCTGGCAAATGCTCCACTATGTTGACCAGCTGGTGGCTTACTGTGTCTGTCTACCATTCTGTACTGAGTAGTTAGTGTACAGTGAGTTTTTAGAGCTTTCTTTTTTAAATGAAAACAGCTGCTTACAGCTTTTGAGAGCACTGAGTGAACCAAAGCTCTGGACCCCCAGTCAGCGGCCGCAGAGGCAACCCAAAGCCAGCCAGTGCAAAGCCCAGCTCCAGGGAACCAGACAAGACCCAACTCCCCACTGGATCAGCAAACTTTCTGTTGCTGCTGTTACACAGGTTCTGCAGCCCATCAGCCCACTGTACCACCCGGTGCTGGAAGGCTGACGGGCTACAGGTGCTGACCGAAAGTTTGTCCAGAGCTGCTGCCCACTCTCCTCCACTGTGGGGCAAAGGGACTGTGGGGCAGCTAGCTAGCTATTTCTTGTCTCATTTGTGGTCTGACATACAGAGAGAGTGAGGCAAGGAGGGGCTGAGTGAATGTCCCGCGCACAACTCTATAAATTAAGATTAAATAAAATCAGTGTATGGGAAACAGAGTTATTGTATGAAATGTGTTCATATGCCCCTGGTCATTTGGTGGGAGGGGCTTAGGAGAAAGGGGAGAACTGCAGGAGAAGAGTTCATTTTCAAATTCTGTTTTGTTTTGCCTTTTTTCAGGTTTCTGCGTACCCCAGCTTAAGTGTGTGGACACTGACAGCAGATGGAAAAGGAGAATAAGTACAGACAGTAAAACCACTGATGGTCTGAATCTCTGGCACTTTCTGTTGGTTGCCTAGTTACCTGTTATTATGCCTTAGAACACTGTTGTTGCGCAACACACAGCTTTCATTGCCAGGATCCATATGCAGCAGTGCCTTTTTGTTCCCAGGGTTACCCTGGAACAAGAGATTGTCATGGACGACACCTTTTACTGGCCCTAGCACAGCGACGCCACAGCTCTGTGCTGGCTGGACACGGTTGCGCAATACCTGAAGATAAAAATGAGAACACCATAGAAATGTATAGAATCCATGTGTTAATATTTCATGAAGATGTTATGTACAGTGTTGTAAGAGTATCACGCCTCAGTCCATCTCACCTTAACATCAGCACTGCCAGAGACTTGGATCCCGTATCCACGGTTTCCAACCACATCATTCTCCACAATCTGCCCGTTACCACTGAAACTGACTCCATGGCCGCAGTTTTTATAGATGCCGTTACCACGAAGCTCCACTCTACAGTCTTTCTCCACTGTAACACCACCTCGACCATTTTCAAGAACGCAGTTTGTAACCAGTCGGGTCAGCTGACTGCTCTGCAGCACAGCTACGCCTGTGCCACGGTTACTGTTCACAAGGTTAGCAAAAACATTCAGGGGCTCACTGCTTTTCACGTACAGACCAACTGCTGCAGAAATAAGGAAGGAAAGAGAGAGAACATTAGACACAGGAAGTGAGTGTACTTACACCATGTAATGCTCATGTAATGTCTATTACCTCCATTGTGGCTCATGCAGTTGCTCTCTACCAGGGCCACACTGATAGAACGACGGGCAGAGTGGCGCTCATCCTCACTGTCCAGATCACTCTCCCATGCAAACAGTTCCCCCTCTTCATTCAAGTTCTCCTGACCTTCTCTCCCTTCTCCTTCCACCCCCCTCCTTTCCCCGCTGCCTGCTTCACCACCAATCCCATCCTGCCCTGGCCAGTTCCCCTCCCTGGCCTCGATGTTCTCTGGATCTTTCCTGCAGAACACTGCCAACCCGTACATGCAATTATGGGTTATGTAGTTCCCCAGGAGCTGCGGGAGGCTGGATGACATAACCCACACACCACAGCCTTTGTTACCTGAGGGAACAATAGGAAGAAGAGAAATAAAACATCTGTGCCATTGTTAGTGAAGATGAAAGCAGAGGTGAGCTCTTATGTCTGCCATTATCAGGCTGAAAGTACACACAGTAGACGTGGTTTCCCTCAATGAGTCCCCGGCCTCTCTCTCCCACCACAACGCCGTCTGAGTAGCCATAACAGATGAAGTTGTTCCTCAGGATGGGGTCACCTCCTCTGCGAATGTCCACACCCCCCCACTGGTTCTCTTTGATCACATTCTCTGGAATTAAAATGTATTTATATGTGAAAAAAAATAAGGTTTCAGAACCATAACTGGTGTTTTCCTTTCTATATGCAGCAAATCAATGGGGGGAAACTAAGAACCCACATGGCGTGTTTTTGTGAAATGTTATCACCTGTTATCATCCCTCTGCCATTCTCGTTTATAGCAATCCCTGCTGCCTGACCCTGAAAGATGTGATTCCCACTAAGAAAGAGACAAAGGGAAAGAGAGTGAGGAGAGAATGTGAGTGGACCAAGAGCAAATATTGATGTCAAGGACGTTGCCATGCAGTCAACCTTGGGGGGAGCCAAATTTGCCATATAACATAACAAGGACATTAACATTTGTTGAATACACCTGTGAGCTGTGAGCTGCTAGGGTACGGCAACACCACTTAGACAAATCACATGCAAAGCTACAGTAAACCATAATACTAGAGCCAGTAGTTATAATAATGGTAACGCTTGTTTGTTTGTCTTAGCAAATGCACCCAGCATCTGTTCTTACATAATACAAAAATGCTCATATCACTCTCTTACTGTAAAATGCTAGGTTATATATAGCAGCAAAATATATATACCACTGCACTACATTGCAGCAGTCATAGTAATTGTGAAGTTGCTTGAGTGAAATTATCAAGCCATGTGACACCCCATGTGTTACATTTGAAGCAAGCCGCAGAAGGGACTACACATTCCTGTGCAAGTTAGATGTTTGTGGATTCCAGCCCACCTGACCACAGGATTTCCGCTGAAGAGAATATACACGCCCGCTTCCTTGTTGTTATAGATCTGGTTGCTCCGAATTGAACCTTTGCCATTGCCAAGGACAACAACTCCTGAACGCAAACCACTGTGTATTTTGTTGCACTGTGAAATGAAAGACAGTATGAGAGTGTAAAAATGGAGCAGAGAAGGCGATCAAACTAAGAGCTGTTTGGAGATATAACTACTGATTTTACAAGCAAATCAAATGCGAGCCTCTATACATCACTTTTATTGTGTTTCATAAATGTCTGTTTGATATAGTGGTAATCTGACAAAATCATCTCATGCATGCCAACTGACTATCAAATGTGTTTGTTTCTTCCTTGACTTCCATAGACAGTGGAGCAGCAATTACCACAATGATAGGGTTAGCCCCTTTCCGGATGTCCAGCCCTGCCTCCCCATTCGAGTGGATGTTGTTTTCTGCAATGAGGCCCTGAGCGGAGAGGCGCAGGAACACACCTGATGCACGGCACTCACACACCTCATTTCTAAGCATCACTATCTGAAGGAGATAAGGGAGAAAGAGAGGGAGCTCAAGTAGCACTCAGAACAGGAAGCCGCTGCTTAATTACTCATGATCTGAGCTGCTTCCTCGGCTTGATACATGACTGAAGAAGGTATGCAGCCTGTAAAAGTCATTGTACAAATGCAGTTTAAATGTGTTGAGATACAATTTAACACTCCATTAGTCTGAAGAATGTTATAATGATCATATTTACTGTGGAGTTCTGGATGCAGCGGACAGCATAGTTCAGCCCACGGAAAACGTTGCCCTCCAGCCGAGCTTGTCCGTAATTAGACAAATGCACGCCACCCTTTCCTTCTCTGAAGAGGCAGCGTCTGAGGATACAGCCAAGGGTGGAGGCTGCCAACATCTGAGCCTCTGGGTCCCTGTCTAGTTCCTGCTGAAAGGTGAGGGGTTCAGGGGTCACAGACGGTGGATCCGGGGAGGAGGCCGGTGGCAGAGAGCCATCTGTCCGAGGCTTGAGCAAATGGGATAGGCCATGATTGTCACAAGAGATTCTGTAATCCAATATAAGTGGGTTTTTGGTGTTGTTAGTTCCTCCTCCATCTCGGTTCTCCTCTCCGTCACTGTGGTCGCCATCACTCCAGCCGTCTTCAATCACCGTGCCCTGACACACTGCATCTACTCCAGTCCTCCTCTGCCAGTCTTCTATGCTCACATGCTCCTTTTTCATATTAGCACTTGGTGGCTGATGCCCACCTGTGGAGCCAGCCGGAGGGGCTGTGGGAGGGCTATGGTTCCCAGATGGGCCACATGAAGGGAACGTCCTGGCCAGGGCAGCCAAGTGTTTACAAGCCCAGTTCCTCTCTGACACTGGAGGACCTTCAACAGTCACAGAAGCTGTGTCACTACCAGAGAAGTCACAGCTGTCCAACAAACTGAGCACAACGCCCAGCAAGTGGGCGGAGCTGCCTTGTGAGAAGGAGCAGAAGCGAGCCTGACAGGTTCCTGGGCCACGGACTTGCAGTTGAGCCCCCTCAAAGTTGCAGTTATCGAGTTGGACGTGACCCCATGATGTCTAAAGTGAAGCAAGGAGAGAAATGTGACTGGAGTGAGATTAAGCAAGGAAGGAACAAAATAATAAATTATATGATATCTGAGGTGAGCAGTTATTCTGACCACTTGATGAGACATTACTGTATCAAGAACCATCATGACAAGCTGTTACATCACCTTGTAGACCACAGTGGAGAACCAGGGTGGCATGAACACCAGATTACACAGCCTGGCAGTAGGGCACTGCTGCTCCATACACACCAGGAGGGCCACCTCGCCCAATCGACCCAGCCCAACCAGCTCCACAGGCACCTTCAGCGCCACTTCAGCCTGCTCTTCATACACCCCTGGATGGAGAACTACACGATCATATGGCCCCGCCACCCCAAGGGCACCACGTAGGGTCTCAAACTCACATCCAGCCCCTACATGCCAAACCCTGCGGTCTTTTCTACGACGGAAAAAGAGGAGGCAGGCAGAGGACTGGAGCTCTGGCCCATTTTGAGTCCAGGTGCGGGTGGACAGGGCGTGCTGCTTCAGGGCCTCTCTCCAGGACGGGGGCTCCATATGGGGCTGACTGGGCCAATTGGGATGTCTGCATTCGGGGCAGCCTAAGCAGAGCTGTCTCCAGCGGGTGTTGTCTAGAGAGAGGATGAGCTCCCGCCAGGCGCGGCACACCTGACAGCAGCGGCCCAGGTCAGGGAGCGGAAGATAGGCCAAGATAACTCTCCACAGCTCCACGGGGAGGCTGCCCACCTCCATGGCAGCAGAGACACCGGCTGGGGAGCACCGCGACGGGAGGGGGCACCTGGAAACAGTCAGTCACAAGCACACATGCACGCGCAGTTTAGGCAACAGGAAACCGCGAGCGTCGACCGTTACCCAACAATAACACACAACTGAGCTCGTAAATGACCACACAGATAAACAGTCAATGCTACAGGGACCAGCCATTACTGTAACTAGCTAAACTGTGTTAATTTAGCAAGAAACAACACGTAGCAAACCAGACATGACGGAAATGACGCCGCGAATTCTGTAACCTTATTTTTACTTTAGGTGTCTCCTATCTTCACCTGTACGTACAATACTGTGTTTAAAGTTTGCTACAATTAATAACGGTTAGCTAGCGAGGCAACTTCACGCTAGCTATTTCCAAACCTTGTGTAACTAACGTTAGCCACAACATCAACAAACACATGAAAGCATCGTATACGCCATAAATTAAAGCCTTACCTTTTACCACTTTGCCATAGTTAGATGAATCAACACATGTCTGCTGGATATTTAGATAATATCTCTGGCGTTACATGTCTTTCCTCACTGCTTCCAGAGTTCATAACAGCCCATGACTGCAGATGTGCCATCGAAATGGAGTTCAGACGATTGCTTCCAGTTTACGGCAAGAAACAAACAGAGGTGGTCCATCTTCCGCTTCCCAAAAGTGGGCGTGCACCTCATGGAAGGAGACTGCTGTTTGGTTAACATCGTTGTTATCCTCAGTCGTCTGTCATACATGTGTGGTTGAAGCTGATGCTACAGAGAGCGGGTGGCGCGTTAGTCCAACCCCATCTTGCTTCTCACATCTCTGCCTCCAGCCTCACCCTGGTAAAGTATTACTACAGAGCCTTTCATAATTTCACACCATTGTGGGGATCTGATTACTAATCATTTAGATCCTCTACTTGCCGAAAGATATTGTAGTCAAGCTCACACTCACTGTCAAAACATTATCAACCGACAGTTAGAAAGAATGAACCATAAAATGTGTGTGTCTACCCTGTCACTGACATGTAGGCTACTTGAGAGAAACCAGAAACCAGAAACCAGAGTAGCGACATAAGTTATAGTTAGTACTAATAAACCACCCTGATGTTTTTTCCAAACTTCAGAAACAAAGTTAGCCAGCCCTACAGACATTAAGATTAAACAACGATTACATTCTGTCATCGTCAGTGCACTGAAATGTTTCTGGATTTCGAACAGAAATTTCATTAAGTGCAGATATTCTTATCTTATCATATTAAGGACAGTACAGACGAAAATTAGTTAATTAATTCTCAACTTCTCCTGATTCCCATAATTCACACAACCTGTTGTCCCGTTGGATGTTTTTAAATCTGCCAACTTCAAGGGCCAGCGGAAAGATTCTTGTGTGCAACTTATTTACCTTTGACTCCTTGATGAGTTTGCTATAGCTAACATCAATATATATAACAACATATAACATCAGTGCAATTATTGTGCTTGATTTGTATATATTTCTCTGTAATTTTGGTTTTAACAAGATATCTGTAACCATTTTTCCTCAAATCTAGCAAGTAACTTTTCTTCTGATTGTGTTCATGCATCCATATATTGTACGTCAGCTTCTTCAAAAACACCATGAAGCTCTGTAACACCATGAAGCTCTGTAACAATTCAGGAATTGTTTGAACATTTTTAAAGGACTTGCTGTATGTGTGTTGAGAAGGGCTGGGACAAGCAACAAAATGATCACTATCATCAAAACCCAGGTAAGACCTCAGGAGACAGGTGTCTGATCTTGTATTTTTTTCCTTCTAATAACTGACATGGATTCTGAGAATATAGTGTCAGTAATCTTTATTCATTGTGTCACTGCCTTTGTGCAAACTTCAGCACACATAGCAGCACAACTATGTATTTATACTTTGTGCTGTTCTGAAACATTTATTGTATCTTACTGTAATAGTGTGAACATGTTCAGATGCATCCAGTGAGTGGTTGTGGAGAAAGCCCTTGTTTTACATACAGTGCAATCTGCTGTTGTTTATTCCTCCTCCCTCTCTTACAGGAGGACTTTGGCAAGGCTCTGAAGGATGCAGGAGACCAGCTGGTGGTGGCAGCTTTTACATCCCAGTGGTGTCCACCCAGCAAAATGACTGAACCTATCTCCAAAGTAGGTTTTTACTTGCAGCTGTAGCCCAAATATCTAACTTTGCCAGACTTGTTCTGACTAGGTTTTGAAGGTAAAATTTTACTTCAGCTGCTCCTGAGCACAAGATGACCATACATCAGTGATTTTACAGATACTGTGTAGCTTAGTAAACAAGGTTTGGACTCAAAAGGAGAACGGTGGTCAAATAGTCAGTTCCTATAAACTTTGTCTTGACCTTGATGGAAATGTCATGAGGTCAAGGAAAGATATGAAGGAGAATTCATGAGGTCTTAGGAAAAGACAACTGCAGTGCTAAGAGAATCCGACTACACTTACCCATTTATGCAGCGGTGGATGTTTTTTGATGAGAGTCACTTTCAATGTTGCTGCTGCAAGGAACTGTGGAACGGCATTATCTCCTTTACTTTTGTAAAGGATGATCCAATGTACCCTATGCTAAAGGAGATAACAAAGGAAGCACTGAAGCACCTTAGCATTTAGAGAATTTGACCAGCTCTTATCATGGCTGCCACTTAAAGACTTCATTTCATTCAGATAGGAACCTTCCCAAGCAAAAAAGACATCTCAACCTGTCACTAAGATTGACAGGTTGAGAGCATGGGTTGGTATCTCAGGGACTACCCTCCAGTGGTTTTCTTCATACTTTTCTTTCAGAAATGTTGTTGTGTCTGCTGATGGCTTTGTCTCCTCTCAATCATCATCCATGTGTGGGGTGCCACAGGGCTCTATTGTAGGACCACTTTTATTTTGTCATATCAACACATTATCAAACAGCATGGTATTTTATTTCATTGTTGCACAAATGACACTCAGCTGTACTTGTCCTGCAAACCTTCTGAAGGAGCTTAATTATCATCACTGCATTATTGCCTTGCCATGGTTAAGGATTGGATGGCTGTAAAAGTTCTTCAGTTAAACTCCTCTAAAATGGAAAACCCTATTGTAGGCCCTCAACACACTTGAGGACAAGATCTGCCTGCACTTGGAGCTCTAGCTCAACATCTTGTTCCTTCAGAACCTTGAGATTGTTTTTGATAACAACCTCAGTCTCGAGTCCCATGTAAATAGGCTAGCCCAGTTGTGTTTTTTCCATTTGAGAAATATTGCTACAATTAGATTTTTTATTAAATTTAATGAACCTCAAAGAGTTATCCTTAACCAAAACATGACTCAAGGGTGTCCAAATTGCAGCTGCCAGACTTTTAACTAAATCACATAAGCATGGTCATATCTC
This sequence comes from Epinephelus fuscoguttatus, assembly GCF_011397635.1. Lineage (NCBI taxonomy): Eukaryota > Metazoa > Chordata > Actinopteri > Perciformes > Serranidae > Epinephelus > Epinephelus fuscoguttatus. The sequence continues at coordinate 40,675,625 of NC_064754.1, read as the reverse complement.
CTCTTATTTAGCTTGCCCTTTACTGACTGCCTGTCTGTTTTAGAACTGATTTTAAAATGTTAGTCTTGACTTTTAAGGCCTTCCATTGTATGGCACCGAGCTACCTGGCTGAGCTTATAAATCATTACTCATCATCCCGTAACCTGAGGTCTTCTGATAAGGGTGACAGAGAGTTTGCTTTTAGGGCTCCAACCCTTTGGAATAGCTCACCTGAGGAACTTAGACAAGAGAATTCACTGTCCTCTTTTAAATTGTCTCTTTAAACTCACCTCTACCATCTGGCTTTTTCTTAATTTTTCTTAATATATTTTTTTTTCATCTGTTTCCTATGTCATCTGTTCTTTTATGTGCGCTTTTACTTGCTGACAATGAATTTGAGCTTAATTGTTTTCGGCTTTCTTTTATCCGTCCATGTGTGTGAAGCACTTTATAATGGTTGTTTTAAAAGGTGCTGTAATAATAATAATAATAATAATTATAATAATTATTATAATAATTATAATACTAAACTATTAATTAATTATTAGTTATTATTTCAACAGGCAAACAATAGCAGGCAGAGACAAAAAGTGGACCACAATGGCAGGGAACGAAGGGAAAGGCCTGGTATAAATAGCTAACTACTAAGCTTATAACCAAATGGAAAACAGGCGTGCAAGTGGGCATGGGAGTCAGGTGATGGTGACACTCAGGAGTTGCTGCATCTGAAATGAAAGTTGTTGCTAGGCAAGAATTAAGAGCTAGCTGACATTGGAAGGTACTTTATATTTTGTTAACTCAATATAAACTAGAATTTCAAGGCACTCTTAATTTTACTCCTTTATCTGCCTTCCATTCTACAATAGAATTGATTTCTTTTCTTTGGAATAATTGCCATTCTTTGTTTTTGCCCCCAAGGGAATGTTAGAGAAGGTAGATGTTGATGATGTTCATCTCTCTGGTTTCAATAATCCTAATAACTTCTTTTTCCTTTTCTCCCCAGCATGTGGATGGACTTGCTGGAGGTAATATCTCATAGCTACAGGAGAAGTTGGTAAATTTGAAATGAACTGCAGTATTTAGTTAGTATGTTTGGAAATTCTGGGATTCTCACTTGAATATAAAATAATATGGTTTAGTAAAGATGTACGCATTGGTGGTCTGACATAGTTACAGTAAAAAAAGTGGGTGAAACGTGGACTAGGTTTTAAGTAAACTATAAGCTTTGCAGTAGATAAATGACAGCTCGAAGCATCAATGGGATGACTTTAATGATTCTAACTATTTCTATCATAGATATTAAATGGAAATAGATAATACCAATCCAGTTCAGTTTCTTTTAAATAAACAACATCACAACTAAACAGTGCCGTTTGCCAGAAACAACACCACTTATGAACTGAGATTGCTTCGCTGATAGCTGGATCGGGAACAGCATTGAGCTGTTGCTGTTGGCTTGTTGTTTCACTTTTCATGATTAGGTACACCTGTTTTCCTTGTAAGTGATGAAAGACTGTTTAATTTTAGGGTAATGTTCCACTAAAGTCATGCAATGTCAGCTGCTAATGAGGGATGAAGGAGTGTATTACAGCCACACAAAAACATTATAGTCCTGATGGTGTACATCTTTGTCCAAGAGGTGGCGGTGTCCTGCCACTGAGAATTTTAATCTGATGCCGCCGGTACCCTGTTCTACATAATACAACCAGGGAAACCTTGTTTAAAATGTTGTATACCAAATTGTATTTTCAGGACATTTAATTGTATTTACACCATCACAAACAGAAAAAACCCTAAAAACTAAGCAGAAGAGAGTGGAGAGGCCAATGTTTTTGTCTCTATGATGCAGGACCTACAAAATGTGAAGGGGCTGAGATGTGTTTGTTGAGACAGTGCTCTTCAAGAAAGACCTTTAAGGGAAAAAAATTCTCTGAAAACAGCATTTGGTGAGTTACTGTGTGTGCCCTTTCAAGAGACAACATCAGAGATCATGTCTGACCTCTAGGTGAGATTAATGTGGAGTCTAGTCTGAAAATGTCACGTTTAATCAAATTGAACATATTGTGTTTGGTTTCCATTTACAGAGTTTTATCATTATTGTTGATGTGACTTGGTTTGCACAAAGAGCCTAGTTGGATATTTGGATATGTGGCATAATAAATTCAAAGATAGAAAAATGTGACACTGGGCAACATTTAAAATACTGTATAAAAAAGTCTACATTATGTTATGTTTTTCAACATCATTTCTTTTTATTGCTAGATGTTCTACAAAACCAGAGAAAAATCAACTGTTTTGACAAAATCTTGGATTTGAATCATGACTTAAAACATGAAGTGGTAACACTTTATATTAAGGTACACATGCTCATTATTAACTAGTGCATGTTCATAGCATATTGGTTCTTTATCAGTCATATGAAGCACTTAATAATGTCTTATTTTGCCCTACCACTTTCTACAACTAGGCCATTAATTAAGACTTTCCCCCCAATAACCTCCCAATTACTGCTTATTGATGGGAAGTAAGGAAGTTGCTGTACATTTACAAGTACAGTCTCCATATGCTTTGCTCAGTATGGGCCTTATAAGGTGGTAGTGTCACCTTTTCCCTTAATAACATTCAATAAATATGGTCGTTAATGCTTTCTATTAAGGTCATAGCTGTGGCTAAGGAGGTAGAGCGGGTTGTCCACTTATCAGAAAATCGACAGTTCAATCCCCGGCTCTTCCAGTATGCATGCTGAAGTATCCTTGGGCAAGATTTTGAGACCCAATTTGCTGAGTGTGTATGCAGCAGGTGACACCTTGTGTGGTAGCCACAGGCACCAGTATGTAAATGTGTGTGAATGGGTGAATGTGATAAGTAGTGTAAAGGTGCTTTGAGTGGTCGAAAGACTAGAAGGGGATCATACAAATGCACATCCATTTACCATATCACGCATTATAAGCAAATTCATAAGACATTATAATGCATTTATAAGGCTCTTTATAAATGCTTAATAATCCCCCAAAACACAAAGAAGTGTAAAGTCAACAGAGAAAATTAAACATTTTTCCACGGAAAGATGACACATTTGCATGTGCCTTATTTGTATGTTGTTTTGTTTTTTGTTTGTTTGTTTAGCTTTTTTGCGTTTTTTTTATAACATGTTCGATGTGAAAAGCAAATTGACTGACCAGCCAGTATTCCAAAACTGGAAAATAAAGATGGCTTTGATAATTGCTGTTTTTATGTGCAGCCAGCAGATACAGCTCATAAATCCTCATAACTGTATAATAGTATCATACAGTTGCTATATACAGTCACTTCACTTAAAGCTCACAAAGCCCTACCATAGTGTATTATTGTTTATAAGACATTATTCAGTTTCAGAAACTTAGAATGTGTACTGTTCTGATATATTAGAGCAGTTGTCCATGTATCTTTGTAAGTGGCTGAAGTGATGGTAGTTATAATGTGCTTTAACACAGGACTCAGATTCTACTTTCAAACACTGTTGCCACTTTGGTATGGAGATATGAAGCATGATGGATGCTGAATTTATTATAGTCCACCACTATATTTACAAACATTTATAAAGTCTTCTGAACATGCTTGCATTACAGACATGACCTTCAAGGAAAGTGTTACTTTATGGTTTATTCTTCTTTATTCTCATTCAGTGGTAGAGTAACAAACGCAGCACACATTTTTTTTCCAAACATATCAAACAATGTTATGCCCTATCATGTAATTGCAGTAGTATTGTGCTATCAAAGATTTACCAAAAGTGAAGAGGAAGCAACTTCAGAATAGGGAACATGTGGGTTCATAAGTGTCAGACTGCTAGTGAATTAGTTGTGAGCGAGACCTCACTCAAGAATAGGCAACACATTCTGAGTAAGAAAGACTTATTTGGACAGTTTTAACACCTATAGTTTTTTGTTTTGTATATTAGAATATATCATATTTATTAAATCTCATTAATGGAGAATGACTGGCCCATACTGAGTAAAGCACGTTGAGGTTGTAATTCATGTACAACAACTTTCTTACTTCCCCTCAAATAGCAGTAATAAGGAGGTTATTGAGGAAAAACGCTTACTAGAAACTCTGGCCTAGTAGTTGTCAGATATGGTAATGCAGAATAAGGCATTAATAAGTGCTTGATAATGACTAATAAAGGCCAATATGTTACTGATATGCATGCTCATAAGAAACTAGTTAATGGTGCATGTGTGTACCTTAATATAAAGTGTAACCAATATAATGACTGAGAGAGACATTAACAGATTATTGGTTTATAATTAATGCTACAATGTATTCAAAAAATTTGTCTTAATCTGAAAATGTATATGCGTGTTTTTTGAAGACATGCATACATTTGATTTTGATGATTAGAAATAACTATTGTATATAATCTATAATCTGCGAATAGAAAACTTGCAAACAAAGCTGATACATAAAACACATCATACACTGACACCACACTTGAATTTCATTCTGTCCTGCAGTCTGCTCAACAAACCAATATACTAATTATATTGTGCATTTACCCTACAGTTTAAAAAAAAATACATTTAATATACAATTTGAAATACAATTCTTTTAATTGCTTACAAAAATAGCTCTTATAAAGTGAGTAGACATACAATGTTTAACGTATTGCTCAAAACCTAGATTTGTGTCACCACACCTTTATTTGTTGCTGACACAGGAAATGGAAAAGTTGGGTAGATGGTCAACCTTGCAGCTGCCACTTGAAGCTTTCCCATTAAAAAACATTTTCTCTCTGTGCTCTGTTAGTGCAATCCATGTTTCCACCTTGAGCTTCAGTGGTGATGAAGATGTATCCAAAAGGTTCTTCTCTCCCTCTTAGCCAAATCTGTAAAGGGTTTGTTTTTCAAGATGTCTGCCTACAGAGAAAAAAAGTACGTTATAGAGTAGACAATCATCTATACTCATACTGAATATGGAATTGGTGGCAGATGATTATTTGCTCACTATATGATCACAATGACATTAATTCAAAATATGAAATTGCTGAATTGATTAAAAAAAACACAACGTAAAAACGCAAATTCAACAAACAAACAAGCAACTAATTCAATACCATGGCTTCAAATGGAATTTAATCATTTCAACTTTGCTTTTATTTCCTAAGTTAGAGGAAGTTTTTATGAATAAGACTGGGACTTTTCCTCAGTTGGTGTCTGTGAGGAAGCTGCCGCCACTTGTTTTCAACACACTGAGCCACTTAGTGACTAATAGTTAACCACCTTCCTGGAAAGTTGAATGTTAAGCAAAAGTGACTTAAGGGGACTTAAATTCAGCAACATCCTCATCTTTCCCTGATCTGTGACTAACCATGTAAACAACGAATAACTTACTGAATAAAAGGCATAAAAAAAAGTTGCCTTTGGGTCAACACTAAACCAATAAAATCCCCTTGTGTACGTACATGCCAGAGACTGTGCTGTCATATTGCTATCATCTGTGTACCACATGAATAATCTAAATTCCTCTGTTTCATATGAGGTCTGTTCTCATCTAATCTATCCACATTCACAAAAATAGAGTAAAGATATACTTACCTAGTCTGTGTCTTTTTAAGCACTTTTTTGACCCAAGGAGCATCAGGGTCCAGACAAATCTTTTGCCCATCCTTTTTAAGAGTGGCACTGCAGGATCAAAGACAGGTCAGAGTCATCAGCTGCAGGAATATTCCCCTTAAGACCTAGTTATTTTACACCTGACCCATTAAAGGGATAGTTCAGATTTTTTTGGAGTTGTATGAGGTATTTATCCATAGTCAGTGTATTGCAAACAGTAGATGTCAGTTGCTATGCCCCCGTTTTGAAGAAGCAGGTTGGAATCTGACATGAAAGCTAAGCAATGTACTGTTGTGGAGGGGTCAGCAACTACATGTAATTTAGCCACCTAAAAAGCCCCTAAAAAAAATCAGTATCAGTCTAATTGGACGCTATATTGAGAATATTTTCATCGCTTTACTTTGCTGTCACGCAGCGATTTCCAACTGGAAAATGAAGCCAGACACCATTGAGAAAAACGGTGATTTAACGTTAGTGAACACAGGAGCCGCTGGTCTATGCCACCTCGATCCGTTACTTTGTTTGTGTTATTGTGTGACTTTGGCTATTAAAAGGGGTTGTGTGGATTCAAAAAAGTCACACATTAACACAAACAAACTAACTGATCAAAGCAGCAGTAGACCAGCAGCTCTCGTGTTTGGCGAGCTAAAATGACTGTTTTTGTCAATAGAGTCTGGCTGCTTTTACCAGAGCATGGATGTGGAACTGAAGCCGTTAATGACTTCCCCACTGGAATGGGCTGTCTGATTAAATGGTAAGGTGCTGAAAATGCTCTCAATATAGCGTACATTTACACTGATATTGATTTTCTTTTTAGGTAGGTAGCTAAAATTTGTTTTGGTGCTGGCCCCCATCCATAGCTGTACATTGCTTAGTCTCTGTGTTGGACTTTAGCGTGCTTCTCCAAACTAGGGACCTAGCAACGGACATCTACTGTATGTAATGCACTGGCTATGGATGAATACCCCGTACAACCCAACTTTAAAAAAAAAAAAAAAGGAATGTCCCTTTAAGACACAGATAAACACCTCAGACATGCTTTGTGAGTACAGATTAACAGAACAACTGTTGAACTTTGGCCCCAGCACTCACATAATCTCAGTGTCCTTGCAGTGGGAGCTGGGCGGGTTCACCTCCACCTGTCCTATGTAACGACCAATGGGCTTTCTCTCCTTGCTGAGGCATCGACATCTCTGGACCAGTGGATGATCCAGACTTTTACCTGGGGTTGTAAGAGGTCAGAGAAGGATGTCAATTATCTGGACAGAAACAAGGCAAAGCAAACTGCTGATTGCTAAATGCAGATCTCAAACAGGCACTTGACCCAAATCACAGAGTGCATGGATGCTGGCAGCAAAGAGAGCGAGGCATTCATACTGGGACGAAACTATTCCGATTTAAAAAGCAAATGACAGATTAGACTCACCCTCAGGGATTGTCAGGAGAACCAGGAGTGCCACAATAGTAATGATAGACATATTTGCTCTGAAGCTGAAGTCAGAGACACAATCTAATTCATAAGAAACGGTATTAGTCAGTAGACTGCAAACATTAAAGCTCAGCTGTTCCCTCTGCAGTTGTTTCTACTCTTATACCATTTGTCCCTCCCCTTATTTCAAGGAACCAATCTTTTTTTCATTAGCAGTACCGGAGAGAAAAGAAGGATGCATTAGTTTTGGAGTAAAGAACTACGTTTAGTATTGTTTCCCATAAGAAAAAAAATCTCATTAATTAGTGGTTATTTAGATTCATAGGATTCAGCTTTTTTTTCATGCTTTGTTTTTTTCAGGAAGTATTTTATATATGATATTTACTGGAACTCACTGCACTGGTTCCAGTTAACAAGCCTGTGTGAAATTTTAAGTTGCTGTTTTTCAAGAAAACAAAGAGAACAGTTTTCCTGCAAAAACAGATTTCCTATGAAAAGGTCAGGTCACTTAGCAGCAATCTGAAATTTGCATGTTTGTGTCAAGCAGACTACTAGTATTTCTCTACTGTACCCCACAGCAAGCCTGGGAAACTTTTTTTTATGGTTTTAATTTCCAACTACTATTAACACTGGCTCTGTGTTGTTGCAGCTGCAGCCACTTAGCAGGAAGTTATCTGCAATCTGATTACTTGTGCCAAAGTGACTAACTGTGATTGTCTTCTCTGTCTCCATTGTGTCTGAGCATTTTGAAATACCCTGCTCTGATTTGTAACCTCAAAAAGCCTTGCAACATCCCAGAGCAACTTTGCTTTTGTTCTTCCTTAAGCAAACACATAAAAGTAACAGATTATTTTCTGGGAATAACAACATGTAGATAATGGGTACAATCCTATAAAAGAAAAAGAATAAAAGATTTGAGTTATTACTTTCAATGCAAATATATGCTGTGTAACACAAAAGCTAAAAACAATAATACTTATGTGCTGCACATGCAAGAGTAAGGTTGAGAGCATTTGTGCATATCATCATATCTCTGTCATATAGGTGTAAGTTATGACAAGCCTGCAAACTTGTCCTAGCATGATGTTAAATGTCAGAGAGACACGGTTACACACATGTGGAATGTAAACTCCTGCAGGGCTTCCCACCCACAGATAGATCAGATAGATTCCCCCAATAGGGGGGGGGGGCAATCAACCTTCAACCTCTAGCTGTTTGTAAATCTAAAAACTCCGTGATATTTCCTGGAATCCCCAGAGGCTGACTGCATCTTAGTTCCTTCTGTATCATCAATATTTACAATAGCGCAGCTGAAACTTATTGTTTGCTTTTGTATACATATTTCAGTGGAGCATGCTTACACTAAAGCGCCACAGTAACACTCAAGCATACCTATCAACTTACCTCTCAGACACACTAGAAAAGAAAACAAGAAAAGGAAGAGTGGGCGGTGACAAGTTCATGATTCATTCCTGATTTTCCCAGTGCCTGTTTCAGTGTTACGTATTCAGTATCAGTGTGTGGTGTTTTGTGTGCATCTGCATATGTTTGGTGTTTAAACCATATTTTATAATAAGGCGATGATAGTAAATGTTATCAGGCAGAATGCCATTCAAAACAGAGCAGCCTCCCTTTAAATGTGCAACATTATACTCTACCAATACTTAACTCTGGAATGCTATGCAACCAGCTCAGGCGACAGAAGAAAATGTTGGTATCAAGGCTGTAGGTTTCGTTCCAACACTGGTAGCAGGGAGGGGGAGCATATATGAAACAAGGAGGGTGTTCTCCTCTGAATGTTTTTAGCATCAAACACTTTCTGCGTTCTGGTGAATTTCTATGCACCAGTATGTGCATTTTCTCCATCAATTTATGATGTTAATGCCTTTCATTTTGTCAAAATAAAAGTCCTCTGCAGCTTTCATTGGGAGGGACAAATGCACATGTTCTAAATATTGAGAGGGATGTGTCCCATATGTCTCTCCCAATATCTACATCTATGGCTGGTATTGTACGTTTCTGTAAGCCATGAATACATTACATTTGCACGTTTCATATGAATCATATTAACATTTATAAAGTGAGGTATGAACTGACTTTGTCATCGGTAGGTGGAGGGGACTAGGCGAGACACCTGCCAAGCTGCAGACCACTGTTTGAGACCAACAATCAAAAAGACTGATAGTCATTGCTGTGCTTACAGCTACTTTTTAACCAAACATGGATGTTTTTTAGTGGTCCGTCATTGTTTTTTCAGCGGGGATAGTGCCACAAGATACAGTTGTTTTTATAAGAGACATTGCTGCTTTTCAGCCGTGATAGCAGCATATAAAGCGGGTATATTTTACCAAGACATTCATGCATTTCCAGCGGGGATTGTGCCATCAAAACTGAGTATTTTAAGCCAGAGCATGATCTTTGGCTAGCCATAACCAAGTGTTTTCTCTGCCTAAACCTAACCACATGAAAAGTTTCAGCATATCTGCTTTATAATAATGTGTAACATATCCATGGGTTGCAAATACCAACAATTCCAATACTTTTTCAGGCAATTGGGTGGATGCAACAACTTAATGCACTACTCAGTGTTATGCCAAGTTTTACCAATGCTAAATAAGGAAATATGTGCCAAAGTAGTCGCAAAGCAATTTGTTGTTGTTATTTTTGCTCTTGTTTGGTATTTTCTCGGCTCTAAACCCACTTTTGCTGAACTGGATTTAGTTTAGTTTTAGATTTTTTTCATCATTTTTTTTATGATAACATTTAATAAAAATGCAATCAACATTCTAAAATAAAAACAACATTGCCAGGGAACCATGAATGCCTGCAGAACAGGGATTGGTCTTTAAACATGTAATCTTGTGTTAGATAGCTACTAACTATATAAAAAAATAAAAATAAAACCATGGATGGTTTGCCTTTTTTAGGACATATAGAGCAAATGTCACCGATTTTAAATTAATAATATTCTTTTTTTATGTCATTCCTCTTTGAACACAGGTATATTTCCAAGGTGGTAATCTGAATCACTTGCAAGGGCCCGCTTTCTCTACGTGCAACCGCACTGCCTGCACTGTCGATATTTATTTTATAGTAACATGCTTTTACAGTAAACGATATATCATGATGACAATGCAGGGTCAGCTGTTTTGTTTTAGCCACAGAATATCTACAATAATGAAGTGGGTTTCTTGTCTGCAACATTGAAAGTTTTAGCTGAGGTCAATGGGAAGTTCTGGAATATCCAAACATCTATGGATCATGCTATAAAAAAAGTCATCATACTTCCCCTATGAACTCATGATGCTACAGACCCTGTTTCCTCTATTTTGTGTGTGTTTGTGTGTGTGTATGTGTGTGTAAAATTGATCGTGCTTTAGAAAATGAAACCTTGCATATCTGTTACAGGCTGAAAGTGTTTGCTTTATTTGTCTTGCCATTAGTACGAACCTGAAAATATGACATGCTATGAATACGCACATCCTCAACACCTCTCACTTCACCATATTTTCCATTCTAAAAATATGAATGATATATATTCGCACTCTGCCCCCAGCATCACAAGGTAAATTTGAGGGAGGATTTTTCTGATATACCGCTGTCACTTTTAGAACACATATGACCTTGATCCTCCCTCAAATTTACCTTGTGATGCTCATATGTGTCCTAAAAGTGACAGCAGTGTATTAGAAACTTTCCACCAAAGTTCATCACATCCTGTATTTAACCAAATCTGATACTCACATCTGGTTTTCATTTCCCTAAAGTCTAAGATGACCATAGAAGGACATGGTTCTCTATGAATTCTGGTCATAACTATTGGCCTTGCTGAGATTTAATTTAGTTCCTGTTTATAAAGACAATCTCCAATAAAAATTGTCACACTTTTAACAGACATAATTGTGTCTCCCATATAAAATCTTTGAATCAGCACGTATTATTTAAGTGAGGCAACAACTGCATGGTTAGTGTGTCACGACCGCAAGATTAGCCCTTACAGTTTGGAAGTTTCTCCATACTTCCTTCTGCTTTGTCAGAGTGCATGACATGACGTACGGGCAGATGTGTTTGGGCATGTTGAAGTTGCATCAGGCCTCGGTCCCATGAAAGTTTTTGGCACAGCGTCTGTTGTTTCTGTAGGAATGTCAGATGTGTGAGCCAGCATTATATGATGATTTTGATGAGTGTAATAGTTGCCCTGCAATAATGTGTTTTACATCTGGAATGCATGAACTGGGTTCAAAATGTCAAAAGCTTCTCTTTGAGGTGTGTTCACTTATTATAACTGCATAATTCAAATTTGTGGATTGTACTTTTTTTGGGATGGAGTTGAAAACACTGCATTTCTTAAAGGTATAGTGTGTAGAATGTAGGGGCATCTATTGGCAGAATGTTATATGATATTCATAACTTTGTTTACATTACTTTATAATTACCTGAAACTGTGAACTGTTGTGTTACTGGGACCTTCAAATAACCTGTTTATACATTTGCATAGATTTCAGGGGGCAAACAGAGCACACGTCGCAATTAATATTTAGAACATGTGCATTTGCTCACCCCTTCCCCTCCCCCATAACAATGTGAAAGTAACAAAGGACTTTTGCTTTAATATTTAAGACATTTACACCTTAAATTGATTAATTACTTACTTAATTACTTATTGGGGGGGGATCAAAATAAAATAAATAAATAAATGAAATAAAAATCAACCAGCCACCCTCCTCCCCTGACAGTCCCTCCATAAGTAAAGAACAGTCCCTAAAGTGTGGTGAGGTTTGTGGGCCGTTACCTGCCACAAAGAATAATGTGAACGGCTTGTTTCTCCTCTGACATGCCACATACCTGTGTGCCGCCACGGCTCGGTTGTCCAGGTACTACTGGGCAGTCATGACACCAACTAAAGAGGAAATTACTGGACCTGGAGTCGGACTTCTCTGTCGCCGGTAAGCCGTTATCTTGCGCCGCAGAGCACTATGAGCCTCCGCCGTATTCCTGTCTGTGACCCCCATTCAACCCACAACTGCCAGGATTCGCCTTTCCTTTCTGCTGCTGGTTGAAACGTGATAATAGGGGCGCCCCAGCGCCCACTCCACTAACTTGACGTGGAAATGAGCAGTAGTCTAGAAAACTGGTGAGTTTTGGTTTGTTTTGGGTTTTTTTTTGGAGGGCGCTCGCCCTCACATAGATTGCGTCCTGGGCAGTCGCCCACATTGCCCATAGCAAAACCCGTCCCTGGGTGTACAGGAAATCTAAAATAGCCACTTGTCAACCAGACCCGCTGTCGACACTAACCTCACGACAACTGCCACCCAGGCTACTGCAGGTGGCAGTTCTCACGAGGCTAGTGACAGAGCTCAGTTTGGAGAGGCAGAGGAATGTTTTCTTTTTTTAAAATTATATTATAATATGGGAGATTTACGGGAAAATACTAATACGGGAGGACGGCGGGGCCTATGCCCATGCGTTTACATCTACATATGCAGCCTCTTACACAGAGTTCACCATGTTTTTTTTTGTACAGTAGTCCAGAATGGTCAAACCAAACACTGGCCCTAGATAGGGTCATTTGCATTTTTGACTTACCCACCATTGTTCTCCTGCACGTTTGCCACATGGGAGAAGATTCCGTTTTTACTACTAGATCCCTAGATCCCCTAGATTTTGAGCTTTAACAGCAACAAGCATGTTAGTGCATGCAGGGTAGTGTGTTTGAACTTGTGTTTTAGTAGATGTCCAGCTGTAGACAGCTACTAAAACACAACAAGTAGCTGTGTGAGTATGTGACAGACACGCCAACTCAAAGGTCATGAATGGAGTCCTGGTACAAAAAAAAAAAAAAATCTCCATCCTGAGGGTGAAATTTCTGATGATAAAACCTGAGTCTTGGATTCGTCAGCCACTCATTCACGGATCGTAAGTAATTGTTAATTTTCTCACATGCCATCTGTGAATCAGTTGTCACTCGATGAATAGATAAGCTCAGTGTGAGCAGTGGTGCAACACACTGTCGGCAGCCATCCAATATACAAAGAATTTGTCTCAAGCACTCCTGTCATTAATGAATTCATTACGACCTTTTTAGTCACTGTATTTTTCCAAGTGTCACCTCTGCATTCGTGACCAATCAAATGTTAACAAATGAGCCCTCCTGATAAATCAGAGGTGTCACTCAGCTACCTTACACTGTAAAATTCCCGCTCTGATGCTGACAGTCCCAGCTTGCGCAACCCTCCTCAGTCAGGGAAGTGAGTCATTTCCAGGAGATCCGCTATAAAAGCAGAGACTCTGCTCTCCAGCACTAGATTCAAACAGCAGAGCGAGAAGGTGGCTGAAGCAACAAAAGGAAAAGTTAAGGAGAAAAGGAACTCAGAAGAATAAAAAGCTCATTCTTCACTTTTATATTCAGACTTCATCAGACGACTTTCTGAAAGGCATTCTTCTTTTTTTGTATTAATTGTGGCAAAATATCTAAAGGCAAAATGATGAGCAGCAGAGTCATTGTCATCTCCATTGCGGTGCTCCTGGCCTTCCTGGCTGTCAGTGAAGGTAAGATTATGATAATTCAATGCAGCAATATTGAGCTATGCTGTTAATCAAGTTACTCTCTCTTCAGTTTTGCATTTGAACAATCACTGCTGCACATTCTGCTGCTCTCTTTTGCTCAATGCAACACACTTATTGCACTTTGTGACCACATGTCCTATCATCTTAACAGGGAGTCTAGGAGTGGAGCTGCACTGCCGCTGTATCCTGACAGAGAGCAAACCTATTGGTCGCCACATTGAGAAGGTGGAGCTGATACCTGCAAACTCCCACTGCGATGAGACTGAGATCATGTAAGACCTCATTTCAAAGCCTTCAACCCATCTAGACAGTGCAGATGTTTATTCTTTGAGATTCTGTCTTTCTCACTCATCAGCTTCATCAACCTGTGTTGACGGTATCTCTGGTTTTTGCTTGGTGTTACAGTGCCACTCTGAAAAGGACAGGCCAAGAAGTTTGCCTTGACCCCGAAGCTCCCTGGGTGAAGAAAGTGATTAACAGGATCCTGGCCAAGTAAGTTCTGGTCAATCAAACAGTATAAGGTCGCTCAAAATAGTCTAGTGTCAGGATGTAAGCGGATAATGTAACAGAAAATGGCAGAGTTGCACAAATTAATTCTTTTCTGTTCCTTTTCTCTGCAGCAAAAAACGCTGAACAAACCGGGAGAGATTTGCTTCATGAGTCTCAGCTGTTTGAAGACGAATGAAGAGTACCAAAAAGTATTTGCTGTCACCAACACTCATTTCATTTTAACACCAGAAGACTGCTGAATGTCCCGATCAAGTGTTGAAAATGACAATAGGATTTAATCATCAATGTTATGTTTGTATCAAACATATTATTTATTAACAAGTCTGTGCTTGTTTTTATGTTACTTGTGTGCATTGCAGCCAGTTTGCTGTCATTCAGCTGCTTCTGTTTGTAAAACTGCATAACTGTTATATGTCTTTAAATTATGTGCTCAACATATTTATTGATATATTTATAAAACTTTAATGTATTTGAGTACAGCTTTGTTGTTCTGCTGACAACCTGTTGATAAATAAAAAGTTCGTATGAAATTGAAAAGGGATTTCTTTGGTTTTGTTTCTTTCTTCTATATTATTATTCTAATATCTGATATATCTTTCAGAATATTCCTTTAATGTATACATAATGAAAAACAGTAATATGCACAGCCAGCACAAATCAGAGTAAGCATGACAAACTGAAGGGAACATGTCTTCTAACACTTTACTTGATCTTTCAAATGTCAAATGAAGTCTTATACTGTAAGAATTTTTACATATACTATGTTAAATATTGTTTTATAACAAATAAATACCTAAGAAATTAATGTTCTATCAATACACACCCTGCTTGGAGTGTGTCCTAAATCGACCGTATTTCACTTCCCCATGGGACTGTAGTCAACATTACAGGGATGCAGCAACAGGTGCAGCTGGTGTAATGACCTCACTATCTCCCCACAGGGCCTAACCCTGAGTTTATTCTCACACAGATATATAAATCTAATTGTATGAGGCTGTGTATAGGACTGCAATCAGACTTTTAAATTGCACCAATAAACACAGCCGGTAAGTCAGTAAACTTTGACCGTACCACAAGTCACATGGACTCCTTGTTGAATTTGTATCAACCTTCAAACCCCTGCAGATAATATTCTCAATAGGATGATGCTGCAACAGCAAAACAATGATTTATAAATTATATGACAGCTTGATATTCCCTAAAAAAAAGAAAAGAACTGAAGGGTCCCCCAACAATGTAATGTTGCACTCCTGTAAAGTTAGGGGACTGTTCTCACTCTAAGCAGCAGATTCCTGACTTCAAGCTGCAAAGTCTTTGGTAAGACACAACCTGCCTGGTGAATATGTTGTGCATGTCTTTTAAACACCACACTAGGGCTGAATCAGGCAGTTAATCAACAGCAAATCAACAATTTTGATAAACGATTCATTGTCATTTTTCATTAAGAAAAAAAAAAAGAAGCCAAAAATTAACTGGTTAAGCCTACAGCTTTTCCATTACACATAGGCTATTAAGTGTTTTCTGTGTCTTTCATTGTTGGCATGTGGCTGCTGGCCAGTAACCTTAAGACATTTATATTGTGTCAACTTAATGGAATAGAATAAGGGTAATTTTGAGCTTCTCAAACGATGTTGTCAGATAATTGTCACACAAGTTTAGTTTGTTAATGTGCCAGTAAAGCTTTGCAGCTGTAGAAATATTTTGTGCATGTGTGGAAAAAGTTTTGTGCACTCAGAAATAATTCAGTTAGGAACACTCTCATCATAGATTTAACCATTTATTGCAAACAAATTTCCAACTCCACTGATTCAGTATCCGCACCATTGCCCTCCCACCTCCACCATGCACTTTATATGTGCTTTATATTAACTTGTAGTACTTTTCATGGACTTAAGCACTTCCAGCACTTTAATGCATATCATGTAGCATCCTTTTTCTTGTCTATGTTGTCTTGTCAAATTGTCTGTATGTGTTGTTGTGCTACTCTATGTGCCTTTTAATTTCCCCTCGGGGACAAATAAAGTGTTTTGAATTGAATTGAATTGAATTGAATTGAATTGAATTGAATTGAATTGAATTGAATTGAAATGGAAATACAGCTGTGTTTGGTGCTGAGGGCTCCGTCCTTGGGGTGCACCCTAGATTAGACAAGCAGCATCTTATGCCAAAACAGGGAGTGCAATGCAGAACACCCCCTGGATATACAAGAGTGGGCCCAAGCAAGACATTAATACCATTCTGACCTTTGAGCTATGTTCAGACTCCGACTTAGAAAGGTGGAGGTTGCGGTGATGGAGGTACAGCTTTGCCAGCAGCAGTGGCAGCGGTGTGTGGCAGCAGTGGTGTAGAGGGATCAGTGAGTAGGAAGCCATATTTAAATGCACCGCCTTGTGTAGGAGTGGGCTGTGAGAACAACAGTTTTCAGAGTTTGATACGAAATAGATTTACCATAGATTATCAAAGAGAAAATGTAAACCGAGCTGGTCCCAGGAGCAACTAATAAAGAATCTGAAATCATCATCTTTTGTACAAACTCCACCTCTTCTTCTCTGGACGGTTTGTGCCAGGCACCTTATTATACAAAGACTCTCTGAATTTCTTTCTCTAACGAGCCCAGTTACTCATGCTCATAAGCTCCGGTGTGTACAGGTCGAGATGACCCTCTACCTTCTCTTGTATTCTAACTTTCTGATCCTCTCATATTTTCTGTTGCAAGTCATATATATAATTAAATAAACATGTCCCACAAAACATCAGATCAACATCAACATGCAACATCAACAACAATCAGATGAGCGCAGAATCAATCTCTAACTCGTTACTATGACTAAATGTGAATATTCTCCACATTTTATTCAGAATATGTTGCCTGGTCATTCAGCTGTCAAGCATGTCCCAAGCTCATTGCTCAGCATGTTTTGCACAAGCAATGCACATGTGCAAATTACATGTGCGTGCACAAAACTGTCACGCATGCACAAAATATTTCTACAGCTGCAAAACTTTATTACACATTCAGAAACTTAACTGTGAGAAAATTATTTGTGAACACACCAACACTTATTTGATTCCATACAACTTGGGTTGTGAGAAATTGTGATAATCTTTTATTTATTCATTTATTTGACAATTTATAGACTAAATGATTAATAGCTTAATCGAAATAATCTGCAGACCTATCAATAATGAAAATATTTGTTAGTTTCAGCTCAACCCCAAACCCCAGTTTGTAATGCAATCTGTTTTCTGTTTTCAGCCCTAGCTGGAATAACCCGGATGACGTCATCTCGGTTATTTCTTCAGTCTTGACAAAGGTCTCTCCAGAGCCACAGAGGACATCATGCAGGTAGAGAGGCTCTTTAAAGGAATATGAGGAAAAATATTGTTCACAGCTACAGCACAACAAGAGTGAAGTTAAAGTTTTACATATTTTCTCCATCCATGCACCTTACCAAGGCTTCTCTATCGTACCAACTTTACTTTCACATGATAGGAAAAATTCTCACACAACAAATCAACCACTACAATTCTGAGAAAAATGGGGTAACACACAGTTTGTCACATCTGTTTTAGCAGTGTTGGAATGTAACTAAATACATTTACTCAAGTACTGTTGCCTATGTAACTGCAATTTTGAGGTACTTGTACTTTATTTGAGTATTTCCATTTTCTGCTGCTTTATACTTCTACTCCACATCATCTCAGAGGTAAATATTGTACTTTTTTACTGCAGTACATTTATTTATAACTTTAGGAACTAGTTACTTAGTTTTTTTTTACATTTTGTATCAGTAATCTAAATATGCAAGCAGGTTATGATATATCATTTTTGGTTAAGCCACCTATTAGTATGTAGAGTAATTTGAATTTGTTCCACCTTTACCAGCTACAACATTAAAGTGATTATATGATAGTATTATTTTGAGATGGACTACTCTGCATAATGCCTATTTTTACTTTTGGTACTTTAAGTATATTTTAATGTTAATACTTGTGTGCTTTTATATATGTAAAATTTTGACGCAGTACTTTTACTTGTTACAGAATATCATTATCGTGTGGTGTATTTTTACTCAGCTGAAAGGTGAGAATACTTCCTCCACCACTGTGTTTTATCTGTGAATAATCAACTTTTTTTATCCACAGAGCATAGAGTGTTCTCTGTTTGCTCCTGGTAAAGTTCATTTTAAATGAATGAGTCATTTTCTCTCAAGAACGATAGCTACATTTATAGGTACATTAAAAACGCTAATCTACCTATGTACTATTGTTACAGTGAAACACCCCAGGTGAACACATTTTTTTTAATGCACCGGCCAATTTTGAGATTTTGTGCTATTCTGCTTAAATAATATGTCTTCTTTCAGATCAGTGGAAAGAAAATGTCCAAAATACACATTTGAGTGTTCTGGAAATGTATGGAAAATAGGATATTTAATTGGATAATGCAGAATTTGTATATTTAAACATAAAATTTCAGTTTCATGCAAAAACTAATTGTCTTAATGGAAGTTTGCAGTTGGGAACATTTCATGGCGATATGTTAGATGTAACATATTTGTTAGATGTTTGTTACAATGTTTACCCTAGTGTCCTATTTTTGTTCTAAAAATGTGTGGAGTTTAACATATCCTTAAAGGCTGTTTTCCCAAAATGAGATTTTTCTCACACTCACTGAGCAAAAAATCTCAACCTCAGTAGCACCAACATACACCAGACTTTCCAGTTTTGTTCCTATCTATGTTCTGAAGGTTTTTAAAGAGGGACTGAGTCATAGTCTCAGTGATATATGACCCAGTCCTAGAACATGGATTTATTAATGGCTGTTGACAGTATTTTCTGATTAATGGAGTGATAAAAAATGTACCACAAATTCCACCTGTAAAATTCTTTGACTCTACAAAGTGTCAGCAACGTGGAACAAGAATTTTGAACCAGACTTGACCCAATGTTAAGATATTTTTTCTAAGTATGTATGCAAATCAACAATGTTTGATTACATTA